>NC_141613.1:32859532-33052032 GCF_047967505.1 Dipteris shenzhenensis
CACATGCATGAGATCTACTTTCCATGCTTTAGCCTACACCTCTCACCGGAACATGACCCAAGGACCTATGCTACACTTGTGAACACCTATGCTACAATGAGTAATGACACGACTGTAGGTGACCAACACCCTCGAAACCTGCACTTGGGTAAAATAGAGACGACAATCATTTACTTAACATGGGAGACTCTGAGTGGCACTTCATTCAAGGCATTCATGGCAAGTCCCATGGTGTGGTGTGAAGAAGTAATGTGTCTAACTAAACAAATTTAGGGTTGCAAATCATGTTCCATGCGATGCTCTTATGGGATTGAATTTTGCTGATCCATTTGGTATGCATTTGTATATCACATGGGATTGAATTTTATTGATCCATTGGTATTGTTGGTATGCATGCCTATGTATTGGGAGTTTACTCCTTTGGAATATGATCCCATATTGGTTCCCTTTTGAAATTCATACACTTTGTTTTGGTTGGGTCATGGTCGTGTTGGAGATTTTAATTTATGGACAAAGTACAAGGACTGTAATTCAGTATTGGTTGATCTTTATTTCCATCGCTTGATTATGACAGCCAAGGCAATAATCTTGTGATCAATTAGACTACATAAATTGCTGAACTTATGTCCTTTGTCACAAAAATTTTAACTGAACTCAAAATGAGATGATAGTACTTGTTGGTTCCATGTTTACGGTGATATTTAAATTCGCCAATTTGTTAATCAAGTTTGTCCTTTGAGTGATACTTAGCCAAAATTTTCTAAAGAGCTTTGGAATTACATTAAAAATGTACATTTGAATAGATAAACCTATTGGTGAAGACTACATCCACTTTTGATATGTTTAACTAAAGTTTTGGTACCACATTGAAAGTGTACTTTTGAATGGCTAAACCTATTGGTGAAGACTACATTCACTTTTGATATGTTTAATTGTTATGATTTTTTTCCCTTCGTAATGTACTTAAAGTTGGTGTAATGATTGTTTTTGGAAATGATGTCCAAAATTAGGTCAAATGGGTTTAAAAACCTATGTAAAGCATGGTCTTTCAATGTGTAAAAGCTAGGCTTCTACTATGTCTAGTTTAGAATTCAACTGTGTAGGTTCTAGCCAATCAACCTTAGGAAGAAATTGATCTTTTGAGGGGTCAATGTGTGAAAGCTAGAGTTTTACTATGTCCAATTTAGAATTCAATTGTGTAGGCTATGTCCAACCAAACTTAGGAAGAAATTGAGCTTTTGAGGGGTCTTGGGCTTTAAGATTATCCGTGGACTTAAAAGAACTACATCTAATTGGGTTGGATGGGGGTTTAATTAGACTTGTCCTAAATATCTAGTTAAGTATGTTTAACTATAGCTTATAACTTATATTTAACTATAGCTTATAACTTATCTAGTTAAGTATGTTTAACTATAGCTTATAACTTATGTTTCTACTAAGGTAGAAATAACCTTATTTCTTTCTTCTTGAAATATCCACCATTTGTCTTTGAAGGAGAATCTATTTTCTGTGGCACAAAACCAACTTTAGATTTGAAAAAGGATCTTTTATCAAATTTCTTCTTTTTATGAAAAGGAACAGATTGGTTCGAACTCTTCCCTTCTTTTGGCATGTCATTCTTAGGCTTGCAATTCATAGCACCTTATATGGAAGAATTGACTGAATGGGGGTGGAACATATTAATCTTGGCTCTCAATTTGGATTTTAAACTTGCTACATATTTTCACCTTTGCTCTCGCTCACTCACTTTCTCTAAAAATTGTAACTAAAGTAGGGTTGTTCAAAACCTATCAATATATGTAGAGATCGTTTCTTTATCAAATTGTTTGAAAATGCCCCATTGCTGCCTAGCTTTTGCCTTGAAATGTGCTGGTAGAAAATCTTTGTTATAAGCCTTTGGAAAGACTTCCAAGTATCTAGTCGCCTTCTCTTATGCTTAGTGACGTTCCACAAGACTGTAGTGCTCTCAACTAAATGATTAGCATCACATTTGATTTTGCCTTTTTTAGAGAATCACTCCCCTTGAAAATAATCATCTAGCTGGCTAATGCATGAAAAAACTGTGCGTGCATCTTTCTTGCCATCAAAATTTTAGAATGTGAAATATTTTCTACTTATTTTGTTTCCTTTCTTCAAACTCTATACTTTAATCATGGCCTTCACTATCCTGGTCATCTTCGGAATTAGTTGACTCGTAATTGGATGAATGCATTTTCCTCTTCTTACTATTAACTTTCCTTTCCACTTTATCCCTACATTCACGCTCATGTGCCAATTGTGCTTGAAGTGCATCTAACTACTTTTGGAGCATGTGTGTGATTCATGATGGACCTAATTCAGGTAGAAATTCATATGGATGCAAATGAACATAAATAAAGTGGAATGATGGCAAGTAAGGATATTAAGTATATGTAAATATAAGTAGATGAGAGATGCATATGCACTATGAGTGTATCACCAAGGAATAGATTGTGAATGATACTAAGTGTATGAGATGTAAAAGCAAAAAGAAATCACTTATGTCACTCTTGATCAGGTGGAATTTGGACTAGGGTAGGAGATTTGTCATCAATTCTAGTAAACCAATCCTAAGGAGGTGAGCTTATTTGATCTGTGTGAGGGTTTAGGGTTTTAGAGGGATGTGAAACATTTTGTTGATCATCTTCCACAGATTCATAGCTCTGTATTCAAGGTTTTTGATGCAGCCATGAGCTCCAAATCCCCATTCATGGGGGCTGTACTGGTTGTTTCTCCTTCTTGCGCCTCAGCTTCCTCCTTCATTCTCATTGGAATGAGCCACAATCACTGCTTGTTTCTCCGTCTTGCTTGGAAGCCTTTGATTTCGTGCACACAAATATTCCTTGGAGCCAATGATAGGGCTCCATGATGTTAACCTTGAAGATTCTTCAAGTTGATCTCTTGAGAACAGTTCAACGAATCATGAAGGCACTTTGGGCAAAACAACATGTGAGAATAGTTGCCTAGCTATGCTTTGGGATGTTGCCATGAGCGAGAACCCTCTCTTAGAAAGCTTTAGGTTGTTGGGTTAGGCATGGCTAAAAAATGTGCTCTTACATAATGCAACTAGCAAAAAGAAAGGCATGACTGAAAATGTGCTCTTACATAATAACCAAGGCACCTATTGGACAACTTGGTCTCTTGTTGGCCTTAACCCAAGGGCCACAAAATCTTGCATATGAAAACCTGGCAGCTTTGTAGCTGACATAAGAGAAGAGAGCCTTGAGATTTGCGTGCAGGAGGTACAAATTTCCCGTGTCCTATGGATTTGAAACTCCAAACCCCAGATCCAAATCCCCCATGCAAACAACACACGCGCGCTCACGTGTGTGTGTGTATACAGACACCAAGGGCTATGGTAGGGGCCGGGGTGCCGAACGGCCAAGATGCGAGCGTAAACCGTGCAAGGTAAGGGTCTTATAGTAAACCAATCGTAGTAAACCAATCCTAAGGAGGTTAAGATCTCTGCCCAAAGATGAGGGTTTAGGGTTTAAGAGACAGAGAGATGTTGATCTGTGTGTTCATCTTCAAAAGATTGATAGAGCTCCTCGGATTCAAGGTTTTTGATGGCAGCCATGAGCTTCAATTCCGTTTTCATGGCGGTACTGCTTGTTTCTCCTTCCTCCTCCTTCGTTCTCCCCCCCCTCCTGCATCTTCTCACAGCTCCATCTCCTTTGTTTGCTCCTTGATCTGCTCTTAGCTCAGCTATGGGATTGATCGACATTGTTAAAAAGGCCCAGAGCTTGGGTCCCTTCCCTCAGTCCTCCTTTGGTTTCTCCCCTCTCCAGCCTTCCTGGCTTCTTACCGAGCCTCGAGTCCCACAGGACAACCAGAGTAGCCCCTCCGGTGAGCCAGAGGACCTTGTCAGCTGGCGTGGCGTACCTTCCGTTAGTGAATCTGTTAGGCAGAGTATAGACGACGAAGAACGACTAATCGCAGCTGTGAATGAGAAGTTAGAGGGGACCGACGCTCTGTCGCCCAGCATCCTCGATGGTTTGCTGAGGGCTAGTGTTCTGAAAAAACACAGTGCAGGTAAAACGGCTTCGACCTTCAAATTGTTGAAGAAAGCTGCTCCTGGGTTGGGACCGAAGCTTCTGAACACGATTTTACGGGCGTGCGTTGTTATTGGGTATTGGGATGCCGTGCAGGCGATGCTTGATTCGCATTCCGTTGCCGGGAATACTTACCCTGACCTCGTCTCGAAGCTAATAGAAAGTAATAATGCCTCTCTTCTCTGCCTGTGGATCAGAAATGTGCGTGATCCGCGCTTTTCTGATGTGTTATCGGTTCTGAAGTTTTTCCTAAAGAGCCAACGAGCTGGTAAGTCTCTTGCCGCTGTTCGTCAGCAATGGAGGCAAACAGCGCTAGATATGATAGCCAGAGTTGCCGAGATGGGGTTGAATAAGACAAATTATGCAGATGGTCGAGGGAACGGCGATATGGTGATTGAAAATGGTTTACCTGGGTCAAGTCAGAAGAAAGAGAAAAGTTCTAAGGTGCCAAAAGAAGATCTCAAATCAAAGGCGGTCTTATTAGGCGCTGCTGTTGATGAATTTCAGCCTTCCGAGCTGTGCCTCCACTATCTAGTTGCATCGGGGCAAGATGAAGCCGTTTTGGCTTCTATTTTGTCGCAGCTGGACACAAGCGAGGTTTTGAGGCTTTTGCGTTATTTAGAAAAATGGTTGAAGAAGCACTCTAGACAATCGATGGTGTGCTCTGTTCCCTACAGGAAAAAGGATATGTGGATTCCTTCTCTTGCACAGATTCTGCAGTGGGTTTCTGCTATTCTGGATGGGCATTACACGACTCTGATTCTCTTTTCTGACTTTCATGTGGAACTTCGATCAATACAGGTTGTAGTCAGAGAATTAGTTGATGTAGGTCATAAGTTGGCACCATTAGTTGGTATCACAGAACATATACGGACTAAAGGACTTCTACCTGTCCAAGCTCCAGTCAATGGTGATGAAGACCATGTCATCGAATACTTGGAAATTTAATCTACGATTTTTAATTGAAATCGTGATGTCCAACGTGAATTAATTTTGAAGGCTTTCTGTGAGTTGATGTTTCGAAAGAAAGTCCATTCAAACATGCCACAGCAGATAAGGTGTACGCCTAATCGCTACTTGAAAGTTGTCCCTTTGCACAATTTGATCAATGTTTGAAAGTGATACACGAGATGCAAACAGCTTCTAGCAGTCGCTTCGCTTCCAAGAGAGTACCAAAGCTAATGTACAAGGATATGAAGTCTTTGTTGAAGTTCAGGCATTGCCTAGGAATTTTGATCGTGTTATATTCTCAGTAACCATGATAAAGGGGCGTTTACTTTTCCTTTTACTAAACCAAATTGCAGGTATTTCGCTCTATCTTGCCAGGTCTTCCCATAACAGATTCAGTAATCATGATGAAGATTATTTTTTAATTTTACCTAAACCACTTATTGCTCAACGAGTAAGTAAAATATATTTTGTTGAGTTTGTTGTCGACTCTAGCCTGATGCATGGCTAAATGTTACTATCATCTAGCATGAGAGTTTTTTAACGTTAGCTCGCTGAAAGCTTTTTAAAAGCCAAATAGTAGTGTATTTAGAAAGCTAGTATCTTAAAGAATGGACTCTTCCTTAAATGTATTTGTAGTTGTATGCCCTTTGACTTAAAGTGCTGTGGCATATACTTTGGCACTGTACTAACCTTAAGAATATGTTTAATACGCTCCTAGAGTAAATTGCACTCTTTCCTGTGACCTGAAGGCACTTCTTGTACATTGTCAACGCTTCCTTTTGAATATTTATGGAGAAATTCTGATTTCAAGCTTTACGGCAATACACATTGATGGAACCATTGGCTCTGCATGAAGTTGAACGTGCATCAATAGAACGGACCTAGACTTTCATGGCCATTCATGTTGTGCTTAAAATCATGTGTATTGAAAGTGTAAGGTTGTAGAAATGGATGTGGTTTGGAAATTGTTTCTGTGTTGGAAGTACTGTCCTCATGTTGTGTATGTCATAAGTTTTTCATATGCTCCTAGGACAAAGTAGAACTTGTTCTTTCGAACAATGTTCAGATGCTACCATATTACTTCAAGTCAACTTTACTGAATGGAAATCATTCGTGGGAATGCTCTGATTTTCCAAAGCTTTACAGCTATATTCATGGGAGCTATTAGCATGTACTGCAGCTGAAGTGCTGCTGCATCTCATGAATAGAATATCAGCTCACTCCTTGCAAAAGATGTTACACTCTGTCATCTATCTGTTTTGACCAACTTAAAGATGGTCAGTCAGATATAAGCTGCTGATGGGTGCTGGATATTGGGCTTTAAATCTTTGAACACTGCATTGCTGATGTCTACTGCTGATTCGATGTTGTGCTACAGTTGTGGTTTGGAGGTTATCCCACTGACCTAATCACCTTACAATGACCCTTTTTGGTGGCTGAGCTCATGTTTGTATTAGAGCTGCTGCTGTACCTTCCTTAGGCCACTCACCTGCAATCTTCATCACTTGGGATATTTTGAATGTCGTAGGTGCGTACTAATTGCAGATGGTACCCTCTTTTACAGCTATAGCTGTAAAATGGGGCTTTGTCATGAATACTGCATCATATGACATAGATTCTATAAGCACAATGCTAACCTGGTGGCACTTCCAAACAAAGACGTCCCAGTCTCTGATACTGGCTTCAACTGAATCTGTCACTCTCATGTCCAGTTATCTGCAACTGCTTAACTATGGGACAGCTTCCTATGCAGCTGCTACTGTTGAGTACATGACACATGTGACACTCGTCCACCGCCAACATGCAGTAGGCTCTGAATGTTTCCTCCTAGCATGTGACAACACTGGGACAAAGTGGCCGAAGACGTAAAACTGACAATAAATCATAGATTGAATACAGGCCAGGTACCTTCTGGAAGTACCGCTTTGGTGCTGGAAGACCTTCCACTTGTACCAACTGATAAACTCTGCATTTGAGCTCCAGTCTGTGTTGCCAAACTCTTACTTTCTTTTGGTATTGCTAAACTCCTCCTCCATTCATCCTCTTTCCATCTGTGATGATGTTTGAGTGACAGCTGTCCTTCACCCTCAAAAGAATCTGGCTCCTACCACAATTCAACATACACATGGTCAAACCTATGGTCAGCATATCTAACCTCACGGCAGGTTATTAAACCGAATATTCAGGTATAAAATCTGGCTCATCTTATGTTGGATTTTGCCAAGAAGCAGCCACAAGGAAGGCAGACTTGGGTTACCAATGCACCTTGTCACTCATCCTTGCGAGATTGATCCTCCTCATCATCCTGTTGGGAGGTCAACATCTCCTGATGTCACCTAGAGAGATAGGGCCTTGCTTGTGGGCACTGGGTGTGCCCGCCCAGTGAGTGAGGCCAGGGTCGATGAGTGAGGACTGTGTTGTGGGTGTGCCTGCCCCCTGTGAGGGTAGAGTAAGATAAGCTCTCTTGGAGGCGTATGTTAGGGAAGCAGGTGTCGGCTCTTGGAGAGGGGCAGACTAGCAATGTGGCAGGGTCTACAGCCCTCATATGGGGGCTGTACAGCAGCTTTTATAGAGTCCAGAGGGGGTCGGCCCCCTAGCTGCTAGGTCGGCTCCCTAGGCTGTGGCGGGCACCTCTATCTAGGGCTGTTTGCAGCCCTTTTTAGGCTGGATGATGGCTTGTTGGGTCGGCCACTTTGCAGGTTGTTCGGCCAGCCTGCCCTACCTGACCAGGGGGGGGCTGGGGCGTATATATAGGCCACCCCCTCAGCCCTCATTTCATCGCTTGCTGGAGCAGCATAGCCAGCCCAGTTGTGCCAGGTCTGGAGCAGGGTTGTGGAGTAGTTCTACCACCCGTGTGCCCCCAGTGGTTGAGGTTGTTGAGCTGTCCTGTGGAGCTCTCAAGCAGCCTGTTGTGCAGAGGTTTTCCCCCAGGTGTAGTGGAGCTTTTGCCAGAGATCACTTGCAGTTCTCTGGTGCGCCTCTCTCCTCCTCAGTGCTGTGTGAGAGGCATGCTGTCTCTCTCTCTCTCTCTCTCTCTCTCTCGTCGAGGTGAAAGAAGCCAGGAAAGCAGGAATGTGGGCAGTCTACCGAGGTGGGATTGCACTAATTAGAGATTTCATATCTAAACCTAAAGACCCTATCTTAATCTAATGTAATGAAGGCCATTTTTGATACAGTACTAGGACTTAGACAAGTGTTAAATAATCTAAGTTGCCATGTGCACTCCTCGAATCTTTGAGTTTCAGAGATGTAGTAGTGACTTTTTTTTTTGTGGTACGTTGTCTCATAGTCCCATGAGGGTTTCTGAAAACGTTAATATCTTTCTTTCTTCTCTCTCTCTCTCTCTCTCTCTCTCTCTCTCTCTCTCCTGTTCATTTCCGTTACAGGACTCACATGGTATCAGAGCCATGGTTGGCTTGAGACCCGAGGAGTGGGGAGAGTGTTGAGCCAGCATACAAAGAGGAGGTTTAAAGTGCTGCTCGGAGGTTTCTTCGAGGAGCAGCATGTGCGAGGAGTGGACTCTTTGGGTGCCCAGCAAGGGTTGACTTTCAAGGGTGTCTTCAGATCAGAGGTGTGTTCCCAAGGGACGGATAGCAAGGAGTGAAGGTACATTGCGCTGTCAGCCCCTTCATCCTCTTCTCCAGCCCTCAGCTTCCTCTTCACTTTGACATGGCGGCTTTGTCCGAGATGGCAAAGAACAAGACCCAAATCCCAATGTTGCCCACGTTCCCAATTGACCTGCAGTTGGATGGGCTCAATTACAGCATCTGGCAGGTTTCATCTTGGTAGGTGTTGCCAGACCAGATCCTCTTGCGACCAAATCCTCTTGCGAAAGACCTTGGCATCCTAGTGCAGAAGGAGGCCAAGACCTTGTCTCAGCTCTGGGACCGTGTCAATGCAAGGGTGAGATCGTTCTTTTTTCTCAACTGTACTCCTCAGGTTATTAATCACCGATAAGCACATGAGAGTGGCCAAGAGTATATGGGAGCATTTGGCGTCCATGTATAATTGAACCTCTCCCATGTAGAGGGTTTCCTTAGAAGTCCAAATGTGATTGTTAGATCCCAAGAAGTCTTCATCCATGCGGGACCACATTAACAAGTTATAGGAACTTCAGCAGGAGATCTTCTAGGCAGGGAAGCAAATATTGTCGGAGGATAGAGCCATTACTATATAGTCTCAACTATCATCCCAGTATGGGGCCTTCTATTCGTCCTTGATCACCAGTGTAGGATGAATGAGTTGACGTGGGAGGAATTGGTCATCCAATGGTGCTTGACCAGGAGTGCTTTGAAGATCGTACCAATGAGAGTCAGCATGAGGCTTTGGCAACTGAGCAAAAAGGCAAAAAGCAATTGACAGTTGAGGAATGAGAAGCACTCAAGGCATCCCGTACGTGTAACCAATGTGCCCAGAAAGGTCATTATTGGCGGCAATGTCTCCAAAGGTAGAAAGCAATTGACAGTTGAGGAACGAGAACTCAAGGCATCCCCTACGCGTAACCAATTTGGCCAGAAAGGTCATTATTGGCGGCAATGTCTCCAAAGGAACGTTGAGGGTCCAGTATTAGTTGGCTAATAGTGTTACTACTACGACGACGTAGACTAAGGGATCCCTGCAAATGAACCTAAGGGATCACGATATCCCAAGGGGTTAATCCTAAGGTATCCTGATATCCCAAGGAGTTAATCCTTCCTTGCGAACGAATGAACCTACAGCTCATGTTTATGGACTTACCCAAGAATGTCCTTATCCCAAGGGCACCCGTACACACTCCTTTTTAAAGTGTCTAATCATTGGACCTAACCCCATCTTTAATGCCAACTCATTCTATGACTTTGGTTCATAACAATCCTCCCACAACACAGGTTGTCAGAAAGTAATGAGTAGTTTACTTTGGTATCAGAGCTTAGGCAGTGGTCTTGAACTCTGTGCTTTCTCTTGTTGAGTCCTAGCATCCATCATTGAGTCAATCTTGCCATCATGGCAGCCAATGGTCATGATCCTCCTCCTAACCTACATGAGTTGAGCTCTCTCTTGTCTAATATTGCTCAATAGATCCAAGTTTTGGAAAGCAATCATGCGGGAACTCACAATGCGGGACCCCAATCCCAAGGAAGAGGCTGTCTGCAACTCACAATACGGGACCCCAATCCCAAGGAAGAGGTCTTGCAGACAGCCACAATTCCAACAGAGAGGGAAGGTCATACTCTTTCTCCCCTCCTCGAGATAGACGGCGGCATCAAAGTCCATCTCCCTCCAAATGTTCCAGGAGAGGATGCTACAAAAAGCATAAGGTACCTCTGGGAGACAAGCTCTTCAAGTTTACCAAATACAAGGGAGATGATAAGCCAGAAATCTTGCTGGCCTAGATCCAAGACCTCGAATATTTCTTTGAGGGGGACAAGTATGAAGAGAAGGCTAAGCTCCAATTTGCAGTCCTACACTTGCAAGACCATGCTTCACTCTGGTGGGCAGCTATGATAAAATCTCGATAGCAGGCCCACACCTGGAGGCACTTCAAGAAGCATTTGATGAGGCACTTCCTGCCCAAAGAGTTCAAGAGAGACATGATGGTTCATTGGGACATACTCCATCAACGACAAGAAGAGAAAGTCAGTATGTTGATCATTTTTGGGATACCTTGCTAAAAGTTTAAGCTCTTAGTAGGAAAGATAAATAGGAGCAACAAAGGAAGTTCTTCGCTGGTCTAAGGTATTCCATCCAAAATGAGGTAGACATCAACGCTCCTACTTCTCTGGAAGATACCATCAATGTCGCTTTGAAGATGGAAAAGAAGCAATTCTTCTCCAACAAGCGCAACGGAAGCAACAAATGGAAGTTCCAAGGACCCTCCTCAAGGGAGCAAAAGGGTAAGGACACACCAAAGGAGCTGAAGACAGCCAACCAACCTCCTCCAAAGAAAGCAACCCGAACTTTAAGCTCTTTATTCTCGCAACAAAAACAGAAGTACTACTCCGACGGACAACGTTTCAAGTGTGGCAAGCAAGGCCACAACTTCTACGAGTGCCTGCAAGCTGCGAATTGGCAATAAAACTAAGGTTTCCTTGCAGGTATGGAGCCCAGGGTAGAACCCCTAAAAAGTGGTCATTTGGCCACTTTCACTAAGCATTTTAAAACACTTGGTGAAAGTGGCCGAATGACCACTTTTCAGGGGTTCTAGCTTGTGCTATGTTGCAACAAATTTGCCTTAATATTTTTGCATTTCATGTTATGGGTTTGGATTTTTTAGAATATCTATGTTAATTTGGCAAAAAACAAGCACGAGTATGCTTGTCAGTTATAGGGGCTAGACCACCCTGAAAAATGGTCAAATGGCAACTTTCACTAAGAGTTTTAAAACGCTTGGCAAAAGTGGGCATTTGACCAGATTTGAGGGTATCTGAGCTAGGCTTCAATCATAATATGTGACGTAATTTTCTTGTGCATTTTGACCAAAATATGGCACTTTAATGAAGCCAAATAAAAATTACTAAAAATAACTCCTTTTTTCCAAGCCGTTCAAAAATTGGCAAGGAAACAAGGTCTCAATAGGAGGTCTAGTCTAGAACCACCCTAGACCTCCTAAAAAGTGGTCTTTTGACCACTTTCAAGGGGTGTAGCTTGGGCTCTAGTGCAACAAAATTGCCCTCAAAGTTTGGATTCAAATTGGAAATTTTGGGAATCAAACAGCGAAAACATGAAAACACATCTCCACTTTCCTAAACCTCTGTAGAATTTGGGAAAGAAATTGTCAAATAAGCTAGCCCGTTAATAGGCCTTGCCCACTTGAACAGTGGTCATTTGGCCACTTTCACTAAGCATTTTAAAACACTTAGTGAAAGTGGCCAAATGAACACTTTTCAGGCACTCTAGCTTGGGCTCCAAACCTTGGATTGTGCCCTTAAAATGAGCATAATTTTTATCAAGACTTTACAACACTATTTGCATAAAGGTGTTTTAATAGCTACAGAAGAAATTAATGAGAAGCTTCTTTCTTGGTTGCAATGCAAAGTGCCTCCACATATGTTGTTGGATCTTTACTCATTACTTTTGAGTGAAGATGGGGCTCCAAAGCCATTGTAGACTATTTCAATGAATGGCATGGAGGATGGAAGGGACTTGAGCCGATGAGAGTGTCTGGGCACTTGAATGCTGAACCAGAATAGCCCTATTGGGCTAGCAGCTCAATGCTATGTTTCAACATAAGGTGGGAACACACTTTTGGGCTACTAGGGCTACGAGCCCACACAAGGAAGCCCTCTAAGAGCATGTTCCCACTTAAGACCACTTGAGCGTGAATGCCAAGCTGTGGGTTGAGTGTTAGAGCATGCGGGAACGGGTCTTGCAACCCTATGTGTCAACCTCAAGGGACTCTCCAAAGTCTTATAACAAGGATTGTAATGGATGCAAATCTTTCTTAGAATTCAAGCATGATATTTAAAAAACACCATCGTGTATGTTTTCATGATTTTTAGAAACCCAGTAGTGCCCTTTGCACAAATATGAGGTAGTCGTATAAACTAGTGTTGGGGATTCCAACCCATTTTTCTTTTTATGTTAAGCCAGGCAATCTCCAATTCTCGAGGACAAGATAAACAGGTACAAACACCACTGGTGACTCTCTGAACCTTGTCAAAGAAACCTCAGATCGGAGGCAAAATCCACAACCAAAGATCTGTTAAAAGCCCCGGTTCGGAGGACAAACAAAATAAAAATTATTATTAAAAAAAGTTTTTCTGGACTGACCAGATCTGGCCGACCAGATTGACCTGGTCGGTCAAATCTGACCAGGTCGGTCAACCTATTGGTTGACCGATTAAAAGCCCCTTCTTATTTAAAGGGGGGGGGGGGCTAGGTATTCTATTATCTCCTCTCTTCCAGCTCCAGAGGTACCTGCACACCCTGAGCCACTTCTGCCTCCTGGCTGCCTCAACTTCTGCCTCCTCTGCTGCCTCAACCTCTGCCTCTTGGCTGCCTCCTCTGCTGCCTCAATCTTTGCCTCCTGGCTGCCTCCTCTGCTGCCTCCTGGCTCCCTCCTTTCTGCTCCAGATCTGCCCTCTTTTCTGCTCCAGATCTGCCTTCCTTTCTGCTTCAGTTCTGCCCTCCTTTCTGCATCAAATCTGCTCCAATTTCTGCTCCAAATCTGCCTTTTTTTAGCTTCATATCTATCCCAACTTCTGCTCCAGATCTGCCCTCAACTTCTACTCCAGATCTACCTCCAACTTCTGCTCCAGATTATGTTCTTCCTATTCCAAATCTGCAGCAACCCCTGCATCAGTTTGCTATCTCAGATTTGGTTCAGTTCCAACTTGTGGAGCTAGTGCAGAAGTCCACTACACTTGTCAGGACTAACGTTTGCTTCCTCCAGAGCTTCTCTCACATCTTCACTTGTACTGAGTTCCGTTTGTGATATATATATCTTCTTCAGCCATTAATTGTCTTCAGTATTGTTTTATTTGTCTCCAAGCATTTTCTTTATACTCTTATGTGTCATTTGGTCGTTTGGCATAGTGCTTGATAAATCTTATACAAAATGATGTTGAACCAATTGGGATTTGTACCTTGGAAGGATCCATTGAAATTCCCTCAAGAGTAATAATGTGGCCTAGGTATTCCACCTTTTGCACCATAAATGCACACGTAAAAGGCCTCGCATAAAGTTGATGCATTGAAAGTCGTTGTCATATTTTTGAAATTCATAGTAAGAATGAAAAAAGAAGATGGATTCACCTTGCACAACCATTGTCTAGTAGCACAAAGGCCAAAACTCTAAGAACTCATATTGCACGCAGTCTTTTTCTACTATAACTTCTATTTCACAGCCATCACTAATAGGCTTTATAAATCTTATGGTTAAGTTTAGTAGTATACTCACTGACTTTATAGTTCTTGAAGAGTGGTCTATAGGCTTCAGAATAAGATTAAATTTGATCTTCTCTCTTTTTAAAATTCTTTTGTTTTGTAATGACACCAAGCAATAAATGGTTATTAGTATACATGGAGGTACTATATAGATGTGGTCTTCCTCCCTAGGGTAGAGTCTTGTACCCTCCACATGGATCTTGAGGGCCAAGGCAAGATTGATTGTGAGATATTAGAGCATTCAAGTGATTTCATGAAGGACATGATTGGAATTGAGGGACACACCTAAGAATATGCCTCTAGCAAAGCAAACTAGTAAGGAAAAGAAATGAGAATCTTATAATATGTATTGTGGGGATTAAACTGTGCCTTTACCCCGGTTATGTACAATACTCAAACACATATATAAATGAATGAAAAAGAAGATTAGGGTGGTTCTGAACCCACCAAAATGTGTGGCTCTCTATTTCTCTCTCTCCTTCTTCCGTTTTTGCTTCCATTGAGAGCACTGTCAACTGGTATCAGAGCCCGGGTGATCTAGCTGAGCGTGCATGAATGCTTAGAAGCTCAGCAGCTCTGTGGGAGGAAGGAGAAGCTTTGTGGGAAGCTTTGTGGGGAGTTTACTTGCATTCGAATGTGCAGAGACCTTGGAGGAACCTTTGGAAAAGTCACTTTGGCTTTGCGAAGTGGTTTTTTGAGAGCCTGTTAAGTGGTTTCAAAGAAAAAGTCGTTTTTTGAGCTTTTTCCTATTCCATTCAATGATAGAGACTCCGTATTGACTTGTAGAGGCAACTATTGCTTGGTTTTGGTGTCCACTTCACTTCAGGAGCTTGGAAACACCTTCATTCTTGAATCTGGGATCATTTCATTGGATTTCTGGCTCACTGTGTCAGTTTCTGCGTTTTTTGCCCGGGTGTTGGAACTCAAGTTTGGAGCAACCATTTGCAGATCTGTCAGTTCCAGTGGACTCAGGAGGTCCTAAAACTTCTATGTTGCTCATCATTCACACTTCGGTGGAGTTTACAAACAGCTCTGTTTCCAAAAACGTTTTTCAGTCCGTGTGTTGGACCCAGTGATTGAGACCACGGTTTCCAAAACCGTCTGTCCCATTGCGTTTCGGACGCCCAAAAACCCCTACCTATCAGTTCTTGCGCAATTCGGTGGAGGATTTTCAGAGTTATAGATCTGTGTGTATTCGATTTCGTCTCTCTGTTATGCATTTTTCATTCTAAGGTTTTGAAACCACAGATTTATGCCACATGGCAGTGGATAAGTGTTGACTCCCATTTCTCACTCATCAGTTGGGATTTTGGAGTTCTGGCAGAAGAGAGATATTTGCAAATTTTCTTGCTGAGTCCGATTATGCAATGGCGCCCATGTTTTGAGAAGTCTCAGGTTCTATTTTCAGTAGCGGTCATTACCGTGGGACCATGATTTCTTGAGCATACCTTATGCAGATCACTCTGGTTGCAGTTTGAGCACTGTGCGCTCATTTGTGGTGTGCATTTGGTTGCAGTGAATGATTTATAGGCCATTTGGATGCATTGCGGTCCTTATTGGATGCACTGATAGGCCCAAATTGCCTTGTGGGATGCTATTTTTATGGACGCTTTGCACATGGATGCTATTTTATGTTGATGGACAGCTTTGACACATTGCAGGTGATGCACTGATAGTGCTATGCTCTCTTGGATGAGATATTATCAATGCATATGCCGGTGGACAGTGTTTATGCTTGAGTCATTTGGCACTTATTGGCATTTTGGATTGCCATTGCAGTTGGCATTTTCTTTTGCGCCAGATTTGCTCATATGGATTCATAGTATATGCACATGAGTCAGATGCATCTTTTGATGCTTTGAGCTTTGAGTTTTTGGTGATATTTCAGTCTATTGTGGCATACACATTTGGGTGCACCTGGTATTTGGTGTGATTCTCTCTTGCGGGCACTAGCATTTGGGATTTTGTTTCATTTGCATCATGGCATCCTCTTCCATGTCTGAAAAGGAGTTTTTCAGCATTAAAAGAGTTTGATGGGACAAACTTTTCTTTGTGGAAAGAACAAATAAGGGATGTGCTTATTCAAAAGAAGCAGATTAAACCCTTGGCAGGGATTGAAGCTAAGCCTGCAAATATGTCTGAGGACGATTGGAATGAGTTGGATGCATTAGCAAAGTCTACTATTAGACTTCATCTTGCAGAGTCAGTTTATTTCATAGTAGTAAATGAGCAAACTACGAAAGATTTGTGAAAGAAACTGTGTGCCACTTATGAGAAGGAAACTGCTTCTAACCTCCTCAGAGCCCTCAGATGCTAAGATGGCAGACCCACCAACAGAGAAGACTAAAAGATCTTGCAGAAGTAAGTGGTCACCCTCGGATTTTCCCATCGGCTCGGGGCAAGAGGACTATTAGATCATTCAAGACCTTGCTCATTAGTCTTTGAGCATCATGCTTCCTCAACTAATAGCATTAAGCCCTAAGGTGAGACGTGAGTTGCAGCAAGGGCTCTCAACAAGGAGGAGGAAGAAAAAGGGAAAGGTACGAGAGGTTTCTTCTATCTCTGAAGAAATTGATCGGCACCTGCATACAATAGATGTCATCATAGATAATTGCCGTGTCAAAAGTGTGTGTGTCGATGGGGGAGCTGCATGAAATATCATGGTGCCCCGTATCATGAAGAAATTGAATTTGAAATGCACAAGGCGTTCCTCCACTCGAATCAAGGTAGCAGATGATCAATGACTCGCCACCCTAGGAGTCATTGAGGATTTGCCCATCACTGTCAATGTGTTGACCACCACCGTCAATTTCTATGTAGTGGACATTGAGAAGATATAGGCAGGAGTTACCCAAGTTTACATGATGGGGGTGTCTCTGACCCCACCACTTGCAGAAAAGGTAACAGCTAGTCCTCAATAGCTTGAATCTATGCTTTCCCCAGAACTCACTCTAAGTGAGAAAGACGAGTTCCTAGAAATGTTCAAAGATTTCCCTGACCTCTTCGCAACTAGCTACCACCACCATGTGACTGCCATAGAGCACAAGATAGAGCTGAAGCCTGATGTGAAGCCTGTGGCTCAGAAGTATCGGAGATTAGGGCTCTTACAGACCGATGCATTGTGCTTAGAGTTGTAGAAACTTGTAGAAGCTGGGTTTATTATTCCGATTCACAATATTGAATTGGCTTCACCAGTGGTAGTCACCCCAAAGAAAAACAAGTGGCGGGTTTGCATCGACTATAAGAAACTCAATGCAGCCACCAAGAGGGACCATCATCCTCTTCCCTTTTAAGACCTCATTCTTAAGAAGGTAAGTGGTCATGAGATGTGTACTTTCTGTGATGGTTACTTTGGGTTTTATAAAATTAGAATTGTTGAGGAGGATGTGTAAAAGCACATTTGCCACACCCTGGGGGACATTTGCATTCAAAGTAATGCCATTTGGCCTCACCAATACTCTTGCTACCTTTCAAAGATTTATGCAGATGGTGGTTGCTCCATATTTGCGGGTTTTCTTGGAGGTGTTTTTAAATGATTTTTGTATATTCTCGGCACGTAAGGAGCACATCATGAAGGTTAGGTTGGCCTTCCAAAGGGTGAATGATGCGAATGGCAGCCTCAACCTTGATAAATGCACCATTGGAGCCACTCGAGGGAGGTTACTGGGACATATTGTCTCATCCGAGGGCATCAAGCCTGACCCCGAGAAGGTAGAAGCTATCCTCAAGCTCTCCCCACCAACAACCAAATGTCAGGTACACTCATTTCTCAATCTAACAGGATACTATAGCTGCTTCATTGATCAATATGCTGCTTTGATGCGACCCATGACTATGCTATTAAAAGATGGAGTTGATTTCTCTTGGATGAGGATTGTGATCATGGGTTTGTACAAATCAAGAGTGCTCTGCCTTCAGAACCCATTCTATGCAATCCTGATTGGTGGTCAAAGAATTTCTATATCAATCCTGGGTTTGGTGAGGACACTCTGGCGGGTATTCTTCTCCAGCAAGGGGAGGATCGGTTCATGTATCCCGTTCGATTTGCTTCTTGACATTTGCTCGAAACTGAACGATGCTACTCTGAGGTTGACAAGCATGCTTTGTCTTTGGTATTATGCATTGAGAAATTTAAGCATTATGTGGCTGGAAAGTCCTTCATTATAATTTTAGCAATGGTCTTGCAAAGCAGGCTCTTCAATCACCAAATCCCATGGGCCAGTTGGCCAAATGGTTGGAAGTTTTACAAGAATATGATTTTTCTTTCAAAATTGTAAAAGGGGGTTGTTCTAACTTGAAGAATGCTTTGGTTGATTTAGAGGAGTGCCTTAATGTAACCCTTGTAGCGGCCATAGAATTTGGGGATCCATGCTATGGTGGTATCTACAGGTTTCTGACCGCTTTCTCCTTTCCTCTAGAAAGTACTAGCTATGAGAGAAAGAAAATCTGTAGGGATAGTAGGCACTATACTCTCTTTGATGGGGTGTTGTACCGTCAAGGCCTAGATGGGGTACTAAGATGGGCAATGCAGATGAAGTACCTAAGGTATCGAAGCATTATCGTGATGGATTTTGTGGAGGCCACTATGCCGGTGACTATATAGCTAAGAAGATTTTACATGCTAGGTACTATTGACCGACCTTGTTCAAGGATGTCTGTCGCACGAGCATGACATGCACAACAAGTTCCATCGTAACATCATAGAATGTCTTAGGCAAATGAAGTGAAGAGCCAAAAGAGGAAAGCATATTGAGATGGATAAGAAAGCATACTGAGAAGGAGAGGAAAGCAGTAAGAGAAAGACCAGGGTGAACATCTGATTTGATGCACGACTAAGAGGTACATGAGCAAGACAAGAAAAAAGGACGTAGTTGACATAGCTACGTAAAACTTGAATGCTTGCAAGGAACACCTCCATCACCACGTAATTAGGAAAAAACCATACACCTCCATGACCAAGTAATTAGGAAAAAACTGTATGGCATGCAAAGCCACGGTCATGAAGATCGAATTGCAAAGGAGGGACATAGGCCAGGAAGTGGTTACCAGCGAGCATGACTTTCATAGCAAAAAAGCCAAAAAAGGCAACATCAATAGAGACACTAAATATGAAAAAACATTGTATTAGGTTTCTTTTAGTCTCATAGACCCTTTGGTCTTTCAAAAACTTCTAAGTGGACACAAAAAACAAGCAATAGTTGCCCCTACAAGTCAGTACAGAGTCTTTGTCGTTGAACAGAATAGGGAAAACTTAAAAAATGACTTTTTCTTTGAAAACACTTAACAGGCTCTCAAAACCACTTCGCAAAA
Organism: Dipteris shenzhenensis; assembly: GCF_047967505.1. Taxonomy (NCBI): domain Eukaryota; kingdom Viridiplantae; phylum Streptophyta; class Polypodiopsida; order Gleicheniales; family Dipteridaceae; genus Dipteris; species Dipteris shenzhenensis. The sequence goes on from NC_141613.1 coordinate 32,878,729, forward strand.
CCAAAGTGACTTTTCCAAAGGTTCCTCCAAGTCTCTGCACAATCGGATGCAAGTAAAATCACCCACAAAGCTTCCCACAAAGCTTCTCCTTCCTCCCACAAAGCTACTGAGCTTCCAGGCATTCACGCATGCTCAGCTAGATTACCCAAGCTCTGATACCAGTTGAGAGTGCTCTCAACGGAAGCAAGAATGGAATAGGGAGAGAGAGAAACAAAGAGCTGCACAAGTTTTTATGGGTGAAGAACACCCTGATCTTCTTTTTCATTCATTTATATATGTGTTTGAGTATTGTACATAACCGGGGTAAAGGCATAGTGACCTTTAACCCCCACAGATTAGGTACAAAGGGATTTCTTGGTCGAAACATTACCAACTAGAGCTCTAGAAACCTTTGTAGTGAGATCGAGAATAAATCATTCAAGACAAGCTTATCCATAGGAATTAATAAGCAGATACACCAAATCTCCCCCCAAGCTTGGGGAGCATACCACCCTTTAAACAATGTTACCCTTTTAATTACCTCCGACGCAGCAAGTAGCTCGATCACCGTATAATGAGTAGACTTGAAATCAAAGTCCTCCCAGTGTATCACTAGTTCTTTACCTTGAATCATCCATGGTGTATCATCCCACCCGTCGTCTCCTTGAACAATGCATTGTATAATCAGCTGTTGAAGATCGATATGAAGATCAAGAAAGAGATCTTGCCAATTGGTAGCCGTAATGAGCGGAGGACCAAACACCAAATCCTTGAACTCGTCAAGAAGTGACATAAATATCCACCCTCCTCGTGTGGCATGCATCCAAGGAGTGAACTTGAAAAAGTTCAGAATCTGCAATCTAGTCTGAGATATGAATAGAGCACATGAAATGAAGTACTTTTGCTTTCTATAACAAGAGGAAACTCCCTATGGTTAGAGAGTTACAGTTCATGAGATTTCACCATACAAGCAATATCATTACACTTTCATCACTTCCTATTTGCTGGCCCATTGGTAAGTCTTCCTTTTGTGAATGGGGAGGTCTTGGGTTCAATTCCCACTCCTTAATAAAAAGAGAGGAGATGAGAGGAGAAGAGAAGAGAAGAGAGAGAAGAAGAAGAAGAAGAGGGGCCGGGGGGGGGGGCACGAGGTCTGTTACAAATGCGTAGGAGCAGTTTTGCATGGCATCGCACAAAAGATGTGCAGGGGCAATTTTGCAGGTGCGGTCGACCAAAAGATGCATGGCACCACACAGAAGATGCCCAAGAGCGGTTTTACAGGCACAGTCGACCATAAGACACGTGGTGCCACACAGAAGATGTGTGTCGCCACACAAAAGATGCGCAAGAACCGCAAGTTGAAGGCACAGAAACTGAGAAGTTCTGTAGCTGTAGAGATGGAGAACTATGAGTAGAAGACACGCAGATTGGAGGCGCAGAAGCAAAGAACTGCACACGAGAGGTGCTGTAAAACTACACAGTCGTAGGAGTAACGAATTTTATGCAACTAGCCATGGAGATTTTGATCCCATCAACCACACCATTTCCATTAATTAGAAAAGAATTCAAGGCATGATGTTAGATGCGAGGCATGGTGACGCTTGAGGGCCATAGAGAAAAAGGGAACGTGAGGGAAGAAGCATTAACATAGGTGGGGAAAAAGGATTAAGAGGGGTGGGAATGAAGAGAGGGACTATGCCACAAGGGGGAAGAGAGGGGGGGAAGAGGAGCATGTACATGATGGGAGGTAGAATGTAGAGATGGAGACATCAAGGGAAGAGAGTCATGCTTTATTTGAAAGGGAAAATGGGGGGAAATCAAAGTACAAGCTAGGTGGCTTTACAAGAATGAGTGTGTTACATCAAGGAATAGGCCCCTCCTTTTATAGCCAAGAGAGAGGGTTTCTCCCAATAAATGCATCCTCCCACATGCATGGTGTGTGTGGAAAAGTCTACCATGTGGGCTAGGTGGGTACGTACTCTCAATTGTGTGCAACAACCCTTTGCCTCATTTTTTCACACAAATCAAACCCCATATCCCAAGTCTAAGATACTCCCTTGGTCTCCTCCCAATTTTATCATTCATTCAAACATCTAGGAGGACAAGTGGAGGGTTGGCACAAGAAGTCTTGCCACCTCATCCTACTTTCCCCATTATTTAACTTGCATACTTTGACTATCTACACCCCCCCCCACATGGACCTATCCTACATGGAGGGAATAATCCAAATATAATATCCATCTCCACCTATTTTATATTACTTCTCGCATGGTCCTTGGGCCATGGCTCACTAAATGCAGGCATGGGGCCACCTAGGTGGAGGGGTGGCACATGGAGGAACCATGCCACCTTACCATTTTATAATATAACTACCATGGATTATGTACAACACACCTTATGGGTCCTCTTACGTGGAAGGGTGGCACAAGGTCATGCCCTGCCACCTCAACCGTGGGCCCTATGCACACCATATTTTATTATACTATTGCCACACATACAAGCACACACATATATTTATGCCTTTTACCTCGGTCAAATTTATCCATAACAGTGCACACGCACACTCACAAAAAATATATAAAGGAAACCATAGGGGCATGGGGACAAGAGGGACACACACACATGCACACACATTACCTTAGAGGAGAGACATGGGTTTGGCGATTGGGGGTTTCTACGGGGGAGGGGGGGGGTAGATCTAGGAGGGAGGGAATCACAAGGTTGCAAAGAGAAGTGGAAAGGGGGGCACACATACTACAAACATACATAGATAGATACATACATACGTACATATGTACATACATACATACATTGCTTGACCTTTTATGAGCTTTTTTCTAGACTTAATGTCATTATCCTGCTTTTGTCCCACCTCTTATCTCCTAGCCTTAGTTACCCCCAATGTCACTTATTTAAGCACTTAATTTTGTCTTAATCATTTTTTTCTTTCCTTATTGATTTTAAATCTATAATTCTCTCACATTTATGGTCATTGATTATTAATCATGGTCGTTAATCATTTTCTTCTTTCTAAGTTAAATCAATTCCTAATCTAGTATAGTGATCTTTTATTCTTCATTAATTTGCTTTTTCCTTTATTAAAAAAAGTGCTTTATGCATTTAAATAATTGTTTTCCCTTATTAAAACAAGTGCTTTCCCCCTGCTTTCCCTTACTAAAACAAAATTTTTATTCAATTTTTAATCTTATGTGCATCTTCCTATACGAATGCAATTGATTATTTAAATCATGAATTGTTTAGAGTTAATTTCTTCATTTAAAAATGTGCAATGGTCTCCATCAAGAAGGTGGCCTCCTGAGGAAACACTTGTAGTCTATTAATGATGCTTTGGATATTCAGCATATCACACACATGTAAGTGCGCGCACACACACACTCACACAAATGAAAAAAAAGAAACCCTTGGGGCATGGGGACAAGAGAGACACACACACAAATACACACATGCACACACATTACCTTAGGGGGAGAGACAAGGGTTTGGCAGTTGAGGGTTTCTAGGAGGGGGGGCCGATCTAAGAGGGAGGGAAGCACAAGGTTGTAAAGAGAGGTGGAAAGGGGGGCACACATACTACATACATACGTACGTACATACATACATACATACATACATACATACATACATGATGTATGTATGTATGTAAATGTAAATGTAAATGTATATCTATATGTATATGTATATTTGTAGGTATGTGTGTGTATGTATGTATGTAAATGTATGTCTATATGTGTATGAATATGTGTATGTATGTGTGTGTGTGTGTGTGTGTGTGTGTGTGTGTGTGTGTGTGCACATGCATGCATGCATGTATGTATGTATGTATGTATGTATGTATGTGTATGTATGTATGTATATTTATTTATATTTATATTTATAAATACGATATTTATATAAAGTATTTAAAATGTTTAATATTTGGTACTTATATACAGGCTTGTGGAACTCTATAATTGACACATTGGAAGAGCAAATCCCAATCATAGTGGAGAAGCACTTGATGATTGCAAAGCGACAAACTTCATGAGTGTTGAAGTTCCAGAGAAAGTGTTGAAGTTCTAGATAATCAAGCTCGAGGTCAAGAGGAGTCTCAGGTGAAAGCAGCTAGATCCACACTCTCTCTACAAGAATGCCCAGAAATGAGCCAAAATCTAAGACCCAATCTAAGACACTAAGTGTAGTGGAGGCCACATGGAATCTAAGAGACAAGAACGCCACTATTACCAACCCCTCTACCTTTTTGTGACACAATGCTAGATGCAGTAGCAGGCCATGAAGTGTATAGATTTTTAGATGGATTCAATGGGTATAATCAGATCCAGATGACAGAGGAAGATAAAGAAAAAATGGCATTTGTGATGGAATGGGGGGTGTTTGAAAAATCCTCCACCCACATTCTAGGGATGGATGCAAAAGATTTTCACAGCATACCTCACCACTTTCATGAGAGTGTTTTTATATGACTTCAATGTGTTTGGAAAAAAAGAGAACACATTGAACAACTCCGTTTCTATTTTGAAAAATGTCAGGAGTCTTGCTTGAGCTTGAATCTGATGAAGTGTGCATTCGTAGTCCGCTATGTTTTCTTACTTGGACACATCATTTCAACTGAAGGGATGGCTACTGTTCGAAGGAAGGTTGCTGCAATCCAAGAGGTTAGAGAGCCCATAAATGTCAAAGAAATTATGTCAGTTCATTGGGCAAGTAAAATGGCACAATAGATTTCTCAAGTATCTTTCCTAGGTCTGCCACCCACTAGCAAGATTGTTTAATAAAAATGAACAATTCGTTTGGAGAGAGGAGAAGAAAAAATGCATTTGATCTATTAAAAAAAATGCTGATAGTACCACCTATCCTCATCCCACTAGATTGGACCTAGGCGTTTCATGTTTTTGTAGAAGCATCGGACATTGCCATAGGGGTAGTCTTAATACAAACCTTGAAAAAGGGGTGGTTTCAGCCAATCTACTATGCCATCCATACCTTATCACATTAGTTGAATGGAACTATTCAGTCACTAAAATGGAAGGCTTGGGTATGGTATATGCTTTACAGAAATTTTGGCATTATCTTTTGGGTAATGTAGTGGCCTTTCATGTTGATCACTAGGCATTACTCTATCTGGCCACCAATAAGCCACAACCATCCAAAAGAATATCAAGATGGATCCTCCTTTTACAACAATTCAACTCTAGAATAGTGAACACACTAGGAAGACTGCATCTCATTGCAGATTACATTAGCAGATTGGAGTCCGGGGAACATGAACACCTAGGACAAGGAATTTAGGATGACTTGCCTGATGCATCTTTGTTCCAAGTGGAAGCTATTTGTGGAACAGATTGGTATGATAAAATGTTGCAATTCCTGACAGATGGAGTGTTTCTTGAGAGTTTCACAAGGGATCAAAGGCATAAATTGGCTCTCAAAAATAGACCATTCATGATCATTGTATAACATAGAAATAGATCAAATACTCCAACAATGCATCCTGAACCATGAGCAGCATGTTGTGTTGCAGGAAGCCCATCAAGGGGCATTGGGTGGCCATTTTGTAGGTGATGTGATAGCAAAAAAGATTTTTCAAGCTGGATTGTGGTGGCCGATAGTAATATTCAAAGGCTCGCATGAATTTGCAAAGAAATGCTAGTACTACCAAAGAGATGGACAACCATCAGATGCCAATAGATTGCCACTCAACCCAATCTTATCATGTGAGCCATTCCAAAAAGGGGGTTCAGATTTTGTGGGGCCATTCAAACCAGCTACAAAACAACTAGGAACAAATTCATTTTGGTAGCCAACACAGATTATTTTACTAAGTGGGTAGAGGCACAAGCTGACACGACAATTCATCTGACACTACCGCAAAGTTCTTGTACTGCAATATCATTACATGGTTTGGATGTCCAATAGAGTTAGTATCGGATCAAACAAGGAGGAAACTTTCCAAATTGAACCATTAAAAAACTGACAAAAGCTCACATGATTATTCACAAAAGTTCTAACAAAATCATCAAGCGGATTCTGAAATTGACAATTTCAAAAAATAGAATGGACTAGGACACAAAGCTAGATTCAACATTTTGGGCATTCCAAACAACGTTCAAGGAATGACGCCCTTCAAGTTAGTTTGTGGAGTTGAGGTGGCAGTGCCCATGAAATTTGTGGCCGCAAGTTTATGGGTTTCAATAGCTGAGAAACTAGGTCTGGAGGAGTCGGTGGAATTCTAACGACAACAATCAAATCAATTGGAAGAAGATCGACCTGAAAGTTGACACACTGCACAAGACATCCAAGAGCGAAGAAAAGCATGGGTCGACAGAAACATCAAATTCAAATTGTTCAATGAAGGAGATTGGGTACTTATGTTTAATACAAACTTGGGGAAGCTCCTAGGTAATATATCATTCAAAGTAGTCAATGGGTTCCGATGGAAACCATTCGTCAGACTGAGGAACAAGGGTTTTGACTTTTGCAAGTAAATTTTTTTGCGAGTTTGTGAGTTTTTCAAGTATATTTATGTGTGAATTTTATTGCTAGTGGCTAGTTATAATTCTTGCATATCACCATGTAAGTATAAATAATAATAAAACCGGGCAATATATTTCATAAACATAGGAAACGCTCAATGGAAACCATGGAGCTAGTTCTATTAGAGGACAAGATCTCATCGTAAATACCTTGGATCAATAGATCACCATTAAGCTATAAAGGCAAGCAAGCAGTAGCCAAGCATCATTGCATTCGTGGTTGAGCCAACCATAAATAGCTTAAACAATAGCTTGTCGGCGAGCTATAAAGATAGGGTGCCAAAAACTTTTCTCCTGATGGCATTTTTGGGGTTTCATCTAAAGGTACCCATGTTTGCAGTGGTTTTCAAGGTTTTTGGTCCTTATGAGATCATTTCTAGTGTCAAAGAGGTCAAATTATGCATGTATCAAAAGTTTTGTTTCTTCCAAGGAGTTTATACCCCTCTGGCAACATAGTTCAAGTTTTGTTTTGTTCCAAGGAATTTGTACCAATGGAGCAGAGTAACGATGGTCATCCATGGGTCAAATATTTGAACATATATAATCTCTAGTTTTTTGGGAGATGTGTTTGTTTGCATTGGGTCATGTTTGTTTGCATTGAGTCCTCTACATGTAAGAATACAAGTTGTGCATAAAACAATATTCTAAATTTCAATCCTTGTAGCTAGAGATCAAGGTGGTTGTAAGAGTTCTACATGATACGATCTTTAATGGCATGCCATGAGCTATAGGAAAAATTCAATAAAAACTCACAAAAACTTACTCACGAAATGCATCGAGGTGGTTGTAAGAGTTCTACACCATACGATCTTTAATGGCATGCCATGAGCTGTAGAAAAAATTCAATAAAAACTCGCAAAAACTTACTCGCAAAATTCCAAGCCCCAGGAACAAGTATGATCCAACATTTGGTCAAACATCGGACTTTTGGTGATCCAACAGTCGGGTACATTGGGCCTTTAAATAGAGAAATTATACAAGGGAGTGATGACAGGGACACTTCACATGTGCAGGTATTGCAACACATGCAAAAATTGGCACTTCACTTCCTTCACAATAGTCATTCATCCTTTCCCATCATCCTTCTTGTGCTTCAACTGCCATAAAATCATCTCTTTGATTCCCATCGGTCCGTCAGCATGCAGACTATCCTTAAAACCATCACTGAAGAGCACGCAACTAGAGAAGAAGCTACTAGTAGTTCATCAAGCTTACAAGTAATGGAATCCTCGTTTAATCCCTTAACACAAAAGCGGTAGGGGTAGCAAGCATCGCGTTGGTCATAGCGTAGTCAAGTGAGTGCCAACGTTGACGACAAGACAGTGGAATCTCCTCACCCTATAAAGAAAAGGTTAGCTGATACTTCTACTTGTGATTTCCAAGACTTTAAGCATGATTTGGATACAACGAGTCCTTGTAATATTGCATGGCTGCACTTAGGCTTTGAGCTCAGAGCCTAAGTTAAATAGTTTTTTCTCTTTGAAGCAAAGGCAAACTACTTGATGTTGCTTGCATATCATCTTTGCCTCACTCAAAAGAGGATGCTTGGTCTTGAATTTGATTTACTAGGGAAAAGCCTTACACTGTCTTCCTACTAGCTATTACTATAAACAAAAAGAAATGGCTAAACTGCCAATGCATTTTCAAAAGGAAAAGCCAATGTGTGCAAAACATTTGAGATAGTCCTACTGCAGGGTAAACTACACTCTTCTGTCTCTCATTGTGCAGTGGAAAGGGAAAAGACATAAGACATTGCATCAAAAAATAGATATAGAAATGCAATATGTAGAATAGGTAATAGTTAGAGCTCTATTGTCATTCATTCATCATTAGAGAAGATATTATAAGAACTCACATTGCATATACTCTCCCAGCCATCACATAATTAAAATTTCCCCATAAAACAATGAAATAATAATATGAGGAGAATTCAATAGACATAGAAAACCAAACATGGGCACTCACAGAATTACTAAAAATAATGGCATCACAAAGAAAGTAAGTACAATTTACAATTCATAGCTAGATAGGATTTGGTGCAATGGATGTAAACATGTCATAGTTAGCACATTCTGACTTGGCCACGGTATAATTTTATTGTGCATTAAGTACATCACTCGATAACAACCTTAGTAGGGTTTGTGGCACGAGTGCCTTGTTTATGAATTGGTAAATGACAACAAATGGACAAACCACAATTTCTGTATAGGCAAAAAAACTCCCCCATACATACTCAAACAAGTAAAGGGTGCACTTTAGGTAAATAATGCCATTGAGGCTTGAACACCTGCAATTGCCCAAGTAGGCTAATGCGGATTCACAAACATCTAGATGTTTATGCTAAAGGGGTGTTCTTCCACATGACAATCTTTTATAGGCCTTCTTTAACGAAAAAGTTATTTGCTAGGAATTGATATTGGGTGACCTAGAAAGGTTATCCAAGTTGTGGACATGTGAAATAGTGGGCCCAAAACTTAGAACTGAGCCAATGGAAATCATTGTTTGTTTTAAATTGTCCAGTATGTGTGATTCAAATGATGTTTGAACGTTTCTGAACCGGCCATTGCTTTGGCAACTTGGGGGCTACCACGGCAAGGTTGGCCATACTCAGGGCTCCTAAAAACACCGGAGCCTTGTTCGCCCGCCTAACCAATAGCGCAGGGGCGACATGCGAGATGTCCAGCGAATCTCGCTGCTCGGACAAGTTTGGGTGGGCAAGACCCCTTGCCCAAGGGCTTGCAAGATGTCTAATGATCTCGCCGCTCGAACAAGTCTGGGCGGGCAAGACCTCTTGCCCAAGGGCTTGGTTGGGGGGGGGGATTCTTTTTTCAAGAGCGCGTCGGGCTGGTGGGGCTCAAACACAGGACTACTAGTCATCAGCATCGTCAACAACAAGCGATGGCGGTGTGTCGTTGTGACTGGTGGAGCCGGTAACATGATGATGGGGTAAGGGTGGCCCTTGGAAAGGTATGAGGGGGTGACTCGTTAGATGGATATGGTGAGGGCACACACATACATACATACATACTTATTTCTTCCCCTTTCCTATTCATCTTTTCATTCATTCCCTTACCATTTTTCATTTCGGTGCTGCTGTTGCTGCTGCTTCTTCTTCATGTGATCCTCCAATGGCTTCCCCTCACGCCCTCTCCTTCCTTCAGATTGCGCTCCTGCATTGGCCTCCCGCTTGGTATGTCGCCTTCTCTTGCATTTTTTCAATCCTTCTTCACTTTTTTCCACCGATGCGCTTTTAGCAGATCCATCAAATTACATCACGCACATACTTTCCTTACCACGATTCGCTTCGCCCTGGATCTGCTTTTGAGATTTCCCGGAGGAAGAGATCATTTTGTTCCGAGATCCGCAGGGCAGTAACGCGATCTGATCTCTTGGTTGAACTCTTTGCTGACTGTAATTGACACTTCTATTACGTATAGGGCAGAAGTATATATAGTCTGGAAGATAAAGCAACTTTGAAGTGGAGATGTTACGCTTAGAGCGTTGAATTGTTGATGGTGTAAGATATTTGGCGGTCTTACATTCGATAGTGTTCTTGTGTTTCCTTCTGCTAAGAGGACGCTTCCTTTGTAACAAACTTCTGTCGATATCAAATTTCAAGTTATGTACTTGGATGACCTACATTTCAAGAGAACTCAATCTGTAAAATGAGATCTATTGTGGTCTTGCGAATGGCTATACTATTTTTGCTGTGTGACCCAAGTCTTTTTTATTTGTTTAGGCACTTGATCCCATGAAACCAACTGCAATTCTATCGGCGGAACGAGCAACCATTCAGCATGGCTGGCGCAGCATCAGCTTTGTTTCTTTTAGATATGAAAGGTCGTGTATTGATTTGGAGGGATTACAGAGGAGACGTGTCTGCTGCTCAGGCAGAGCGTTTTTTTGCAAAACTTATTGAAGTAGAGGTAATGTCGTGTTTTCTCATCTATACTTATAATCAGAAGCTCCTTTCTTTTGTCCAACTATTTTTCAAAAAGCATTATTTGGAAATTTTCATTTTCCAGTGTAATTGAGTCGTCTTGGATTTTCTTATTGTTTGTTGCCGTTGTTAATTCTGACGTTGTAAATTTAATAGATGGGGTTGAGGAAATATAATTCTGTGATAAAGTTTACGTGAAAAGTTTTCAATTTATGCATACATTCATCATAATTTACAAATCCGCAAAACGTAGGTCAGGTTTTCAAATGGGGGTACTTGTGATAAAGGAATGAGATGGGCGGATGCCTCCTTCCAAGGGGTTACAATAAAGTGCATGTGCACTGCAATTATTTTAAGGGATGCTCTATCTTCATGTCTTATTTCCTTTCTAGGCCTCTTTGTTTGGCTTGTAGAATTTCCATTTCCTTTTGCAGCTTGCCCTAATTGCGCTAAGGCTCATTATCATGTTGGCCAAGCAGGTTTCACTATACTACATCGTTTGAGCATCATGAGTGGGCAATTAGTTTTAAGGGAGGACTCGGACAGCTTGTCTTGCAATTGGACACAAGTGTTTAACAATTGTAGTTCTTAAGGAGGCCTCTTGATCTTTTGACAACTCTAAGAGTGTATGGGTCTCGTTAGTTTCATATGGGAGACCCAGCTTGACATGCTAGGAGTTCTGCAAAAGCATTCCCCTTTTATGTCCAAGCCTTGGGATATTCTTCATGATTTTCACATATAATGAACCAGTGGGGTTGGCTTTTTACTTCCAAGCCTAAGTAATCATTTTGGCAACTGTACTGCTTTGATAAAATTGCAGTTATATGACCACCAATTACACAACCTATCAATACAATGTGACAAAACAGAAATCTAGATTAGATAGATAGACAGACAGACGGATAGATAGATAAGATAGATAGGGTCCAAATCAACAAAGATACCACTTCAGCATTTCAACAAAATTTGGTGTCACAAGAGTTGGGCTGAATGGATAGATAGATAGGGTCCAACACAACAAAGATACCACTTTTACAGGTCACAAGAGGTGTCTCAGCCCATGGGGAGGTTGGAGAAATCACTCATCTGCCAAACATTGGATCTTGTAAGCTAGTCCAGCTGATGTGTATGTAGCTCCAATCTATAATCATGCCAAAAACCTAGACACCGTACCTCGTACTTCAATGAATTTAATAAACAAACCTAGTGGTAAGCATGGTTGCATGATGGTGGTGGGATAGTAGTGAGGCACTGACTAATGGTTCTTGGCAAATAGGGCAGGCCAATGTGCCCATCATTCAAGGTTTTCTAATTGCAAGGACCACAAAATCCATCTTGGTTGCCTACTATTGGATGAAGTTGCACCATGTGCATCATATGAAAAGTGCATAAATTGGGACGATTCAGGTCATCTTAAATGCGTGATATGATTTTGACATAGGGACTTCCGAGAGAAGAGGCTTGGTTTGTGAGAAGAGCAGTGGGCAAAGAAAGAGTATATCCCTTAGAACAAAGAAAGAGCACAAGTAATGAAAGCTGATGGGAAATCTATATTCTAGACAGGCAAGAAAGGATGGCTAATTGCTTTCTTTTTCATTGATTGGCATATAAGAATGTGGTTGGCCTTTGGGTGAGAGCTTGAACGACACTTCTATCACTTGACTAGTGGTGTTTGGCCATGCACGCCATGCAGTCCACAGTTATAGAGAACAGCGGGCCCCGTAATGGCAGCCAAGGGTTCCCCCTCGTAGCGAACTTGGTCGCCCCTCATAGCGAACTTGGTTGCCCCTCATAGCGAACTTGGTTGCCCGTAGGACGAGTCAACTAGGTTCGAATTTGGCCTATTAGGATTTGGTTGGCCTTTGGTTTGGCATGGGCAACACCTTGATTGGTTGACTAGTGGTGGCCATGTTAGCCACCACTAGTTGACTTGGTTCAGCCTACAATGGATGTAGTAGGTTTGAGTGGGAGAATAGGATTTGATTATCCCTTAGATTGTGTTGAAAGTGCTTTGACTTGTTGACGAACCAGCCAACGGTGCTCCCAAGAGTGGGCTTGAGTCGACCCTGACAAGTCCCAAAATGCTAGTAGTTGGTAGTGAGTCTATTCAAAGCACAAGCTTGACACGTCCCAGCACTCCTGAAACCCCTGATCTGCAAACAAACCACACACAACATCAGATCTGAGCAGGCTGCTCACCACCCAACCATGACATCTACGGGATGTGATCCCGAATCAGAAGATGTCCCCTCCGAGCCACGAGCTGAGCTACTGGCACGAACTCCCAATCAGATCCAAACCAGCCTGGTGTCCCATACCATCAGGTGGCGCTGTGAAGCCCTGGATCTGCCACTGGGCCTTGGGCTACGCTAAGATGCAGGCGCGCGTCCGCGACTCAATCCAGGATCAGACCTGGCACCTGGGAACGAGACTTGCTCCCAACTGCACACTGAGAACTGAACCCCCTGGGCCTCTTTTATAGACTCGGGCCCTGAGCGCCAAAAATAGCGAAGACCTATAAATAGTTCGTACCCTTGCCACTCAACCCGAGAATCAAGCCTGCCTAGCTCTAAGCCTCCCCAGGCTAACCTGAGCTAGTTTTGTGTACCTAGTACACGTCAGATACCAATCCGTGCACATGACATACTCCCCCTCCTCTAAGAACTCACTCTTGAGTTCGGTAAAAAACCCGGAAATGTTCTTTGGAGGTTTTGTAACGTCTCCCATGTTGCATCCTCCTCAACACGATCCTTCCACTTAATCTTGTATTCCGTGATAGTATGATTACGAATCTGTCTTTCACGAAATTCAAGAATACACTCAGGTTCGTGAGGAATAAAAGTCAAATCTGTAACTTCTATAATCTCATGAGGAGAAACAAGCTGATCATCTGCACCCAAGACTTCTTTCAGTCTACTGACATGAAAGACTGGATGTACTTTAACATCAGGAGGCAATTCTAGTCGATATGCAACTGGTCCAATGGTTTTAATGACCTTGAATGGACCACAGTATCTGGGGGATAATTTCGGAACCAAACCAGTACTTAGGCTCTTGGATTCCTTAGGAATTCGCAAATATACCATCGTTCCTTCAGAGAACTCTCTAGGTGAACGATGTCTATTAGCATAAAATCTGTCCCGATCTTGGGCACTTCTAATAGACTCCTTGGCAAACTGCAACATTTCCTGCATATCTAGCAAGAAGTTCTTAGCAGCATCATTTTGAATCCCGTTTAATCCAACCATAACTGGTGACTTAGGTTGAAACCCGTACATAAGCATAAAAGGACTATAACCCGTACTAGAATGCTTTGCACTGTTGTAAGCAAATTCAATCATAGGTAGATAATCTTCCCATGAAGACTGTCTCTTAGATACATATGCCCGAAGCATGTCTTCAACCATCTGGTTGACCTTCTCTGTGGTGCCATCGGATTGTGCATGATCCGAGGAACTCATACTTAGAGTAGTTTCCAACTTCTCAAATACAAGTGTCCAAAAGTTACTTGTAAACTTTGAGTCCCTGTCGCTGACTATGTCAGATGGCAAACCATACAGCTTAAACAAGTGGTCCACAAACTCGTGAGCCAGCTGAACAGCTGAAATAGTTGTTCTAGTAGGTAAGAATCTAGCCATTTTTGTCAAATGGTCGACTATGACCCAAATGGAGTCATGACCCTTGCGCGTTCGAGGCAAACCAGTAATAAAATCCATGGAAATACTTTCCCATTTATTACCTGGAATCTGTAATGGCTGTAATAAGCCCGCGCTTCTAAGGCGTTCGGCCTTAGTAACCTGACAAACCCGGCAACCTACTACATAGTTCTCTATAAATGCACGCATCTTAGGCTAATAAAAGGTATGCTTTACAAGAGACAGAGTCCTATGTATACCCGGATGTCCAGCACTAGGAGCATCATGACACTCCCAGAGAATCTTGGATTTAAGGTCCAGAACATCAGGCACACAAATCTTTTCATTCCGGAACAGCAAGCCGTTCCTAATCATCCACTGACCTCCTGCCGCCTGTACCGTAGGTGGCACAATCCCTGAGTCCTGGTCAACCATGGAGCTCCCATCTTGGACTCTCTGCCAATAAGAACTGAAATGACTATCAGTTGCGTATAGCCCTCTCAAGGATTGAAATAGGTCTGAGGATATTTCCGTAAATGACAAAGCATTTACAAACTTAACTCGACTTAAGGCATCTGCCACACTATTCAACGAACCCTTACGATAACGTATTTCAAAATCAAAATCCTGCATTAATTCTGCCCATCTAGCTTTCCTTCCCCTCAATTCTGATCCATCACACACATACTTAATTGACTGATGATCAGTCAATACAAGGAACTTTGAACCATACAAGTAGTGTCTCCAAACCTTAAGAGCATACACTACAGCATAAAGTTCCTTCTCGAGTGTGGGCCAATGATATTGAGTGTCGTCTAGCTTCTTACTCTCGAAAGCTACAGGTCTGCCCTCTTGGAATAGAGCTGCCCCAATTGCATAATCACTCGCATCGGCCTCTAAAACATAAGGCCGGGTAGGATCGGGTAATGCAAGAACGGGTGCTTCCTTGATAGAAAACTTCAAGGTTTCAAAAGCCTTGTTCATTGCATCATTCCAAGAGATCGGCTGGGTAGACATGCGTCCACGACCCTTCAATATGTTGGTCAAGGGTGCCGTGATACGTGAATAATCACGCACTGATTTCCGAAGAAATACCGTAAATCCTAGGAAAGAACGAAGTTGTTTCACAGTCTGAGGGATAGGCCATTCTAAAACCTTCTGGATACGATCCAGATCAATGCTAATACCTTCAGAAGAAATTTTGTGTCCTAAGTAAATGATCTCCTTCATAAAGAAGTCACATTTACTCATCTTGGCATAAAGCTTATGCTGTCTTAGAACAACTAAGACAACCCGGAGGTGTCCTATGTGATCCTCAAGCGTTTTACTATATATCAAGATGTCATCTAAGAACACTACAACAAATTTGCCCAGAAAATCCCTGAACAAATCGTTCATCATCTGCTGAAACGTAGCAGGAGCATTGGTCAAACCAAAAGGTAATACGAGGAACTCGTAATGACCATACCTAGTCCGGAATGCGGTCCTATCTATGTGTTTAGCATAGATACGGATTTGATGATAACCTGTACGCAAATCAATCTTAGTGAAATACTTCGCTCCGGCCAAACGGTCTATCAAATCATCGAAACGAGGTAAAGGATAGCGGTTCTTAATTGTGACTTTATTTAATCGTTTATACTCTGTACACATTCTCCAGGAAGAATCTTTCTTCTTTCTTAAGAGGACAGGTGCACCCCAAGGTGATTTACTTGGGCGAATATAGCCCATATTCAGGTAATCCTGAAGCTGGATAGCTAACTCATCCTCCTCTACCTGGCTCATCCTATAAGGTGGTACACTGATAGGTTGAGCCCCTGGGACTAAGTCTATGCGATGATCTACTGCCCGTTCTGGAGGTAAACCTTCCGGCAGTTGAGCTGGGAATACGTTCTTAAAACTATCTAACAACATTCTCAATTCACGGTGTTCAAACACACTTAATTCATTTTTTTTAATTACAGAAACAACAAATGAAGAAAGTGGAATCAAAACACTGTGATAGACATCATAATGAGAATTGTTTAATATATTCCGTAGCTGCATCATAGATACAATAGGCCCCTGAGAAGAGGGAATTTTATCACATTGGATACAAAATTGGGTGTCCTTATCTACAAAAGAAAGCGTATGCTCCGTCCATCCGATCTGAATATTGTGGGTTTTAAACCACTCTATCCCGATCAACAAGTCTACATGCTCTAGATGCATAACATAACATGTAAGAGCTCCCGTGTAGGCTTGAATCCGGATAGGAAGCGCTTCAACCTTGCGATCCCAAAACTGCTTCCCAGCTGGAAGCTGCACCTCATAGGTGTGGTCGCTAGGTACTATGGACAGCCCCATCTTCAGCACAAATTTGTAATTAACAAAATTGTGAGAGCTGCCCGGATCAAAGAGAATGTGAACCTGTTGGTCCCTAACTTCTCCATAAACTCGGAAAAGATCATGGGAACCAAACAACGAAGTATTGAAAGTACAATTACAAGAGAGTGGGCAGGTAATGACATTTATTGAAATACCTGTCATCGCGACTTGGTTCGCTCCCTTGGCTGCGGTACGTGGACCCGCCTGGAGCTTCGGTCCTAGCACCAACTTTTGGTTCTTGCGCTTAGGACACTCATTCTTTGTGTGGCCCCGCTCCTCGCAATAGAAGCATCGTCCTTCTTTCTTGAGCCTTAGAGTGCGAAGGAAACGGGCTTTACCATTCTTGGCTGGAGTCAAGTTTTTCTTGGAGGCGTTGTGCGTAGACTTCGTCTCCCCAATACCAGTCGTATGTTGAAAGAACTTGCGTTTGTTCTTTCCACTCGTGTCGGTAACTGTGGTTGCTTTGGTACCGGCCATGGTATCATCGTATATGCGCGCATAAGTCATGGCCTCCTGCAACGTTGTGCATTTGTTGTTCTTTATGTGCAACTTGTAGGAGTCTGGCAAACCATCCACGAAGAAACCTAACAAGGTCACTGGATCCATCTTAGTGGCCCTGGTTTGCAGATCCCGAAATCTTTGAAGATACACTTCAAAGGTCAAGTTTAATTTTGACATATCGAGGGCTTTGAGCTTGCCAACGATATCGTAATCATCCTCCTCCTTCAGTAACTCCTTCCTGAAGACCCCTTCAAAATCTGTCCATGTATCGGGCTTAGGCTGGAGTTCCTTCCACCATAGCAATGCTTTACCTGACATGAACCCCGCTGCAAGCTGGATCTTCTTCTCATCTGGGTATGGGTGGAACTGGAAGTGTACCTGCCACTTGTGTAACCAAGTGTCAACTACCTCCTTCGTTCTCGACTTTTGGTCGCCCGGAAAAGGGTCTAGAGTTATATTCGGGTCTAGCACTGAAGCCATGGCATCCACATGCGTGAGTGCCTGCACAGTGCTAGCCAGAAGGGTGAGAGTTGCTTGAATCCCCTGGAGTTGCTGTGTCAACCCCGATTGATTTGCATTGACCTACTCAAATTTTCCATCTAGAGCAGTCGTAAATTCACTGAAGGCCTTTTTGGTTATCAGGTCATCATAGAGACCCTGATCCTCCTCTCCCACAGGAGTGTAATCCAAATCCTGCTCTCCCATGGTGAACTCGGGATTTGCAGCATCAGACATGACTGAAATCTGATTTGAATACGAACTGAGAGAAATAACTGACTGAAACAAAGCGCAAAGGAGAATGGAGCAGAGGAAAACCGTCCCAAGAGATGCCGACGGAAAGTTATGCTGGAAACTGGCGAACCGGAAGCCCACGAATCCCGAGACCTCGTTGAACCCGCTACCGGATGCACGTGAGAAATCCTGCAGCAACCGTGCTGCTGATGTGGCTGTACGGTCTGCTGACGGAGGCCGTACAGGTTCTGACGGAGGCCGTACAGGTGCTGACGTGGACTGTACGGCGTCCGTACAGTCTGCAGGTACCGGCTCGAAGCAGGAGGTGCTGATGCAGGCAGGGTTCGCTGCTGCGGGTACCGTACGGATGGTGCTGGCTGACGCAAGCAGTGTACGGCTGCTGATGCAGGCTGGCGCGGATTGTACGGTCCTGTTGCAGGGCTGGCGCAGGTACGGACAGGCTGAAACAGGCTGGCGCAGGCAGGCTCGCGATTCGAGGAGCTGCTTCAAGGCTCTAGGCAAGGCTGTGGGTAGGCTGGTACCCTGCCCCATCTATATAGGGAGCAGGGCAGCCTTATTTGGAAGCCCCACTTCCAAAAAAGGCCAAGCTCCCCTAGCTTTGGAGGGGGTGCTTTTTTCGAAAAAAGCACCCTCTACGCAGGCTGTACACAGCCTGTTCGCTGCCCTTTGAGCCTCTCCTTGCACCCGCCTGTTACCGTACTGCCGTGGGCGTCACCTCTACGCCTCCCTTGCAGCCTTTTCGCCTCTCTCTCCTACCTTTCTGCTCTCTCTCCACTTCCTACAGCCTTCTCTCACAGGCTCCTTCAGGAATCTCGAAATCTCTCCCTCCTTTCTTCTTCCTTTTCCCTCACATCTGTCCACCCTTGCTAACCCAGGTACCCAGCAGAAAACGCAGCAACAGATTTCGAAATTTAGGGCATACGTGGAGGGAAAATCCGTCAAAAATTCCCGCGTCAGAAGTTCCTACCTCAGGAGTTGGCTCTGATACCAACTGACACGTCCCAGCACTCCTGAAACCCCTGATCTGCAAACAAACCACACACAACATCAGATCTGAGCAGGCTGCTCACCACCCAACCATGACATCTACGGGATGTGATCCCGAATCAGAAGATGTGCCCTCCGAGCCACGAACTGAGCTACTGGCACGAACTCCCAATCAGATCCAAACCAGCCTGGTGTCCCATACCACCAGGTGGCGCTGTGAAGCCCTGGATCTGCCACTGGGCCTTGGGCTACGCTAAGATGCAGGCGCGCGTCCGCGACTATATCCAGGATCAGACCTGGCACCTGGGAACGAGACTTGCTCCCAATTGCACACTGAGAACTGAACCCCCTGGGCCTCTTTTATAGACTCGGGCCCTGAGCGCCAAAAAATAGCGAAGACCTATAAATAGTTCGTACCCTTGCCACTCAACCCGAGAATCAAGCCTGCCTAGCTCTAAGCCTCCCCAGGCTAACCTGAGCTAGTTCTGTGTACCTAGTACACGTCAGATACCAATCCGTGCACATGACAAAGCCCCTAACCTTTAGTAGCTAATGCTTCCTATTTAGGGGCTTACATGATCAAGCATATGGCCCTCGAGGTACATAGACAGGGCAAAATTTCACTTATAACATCCCACCCTCAAAGGTCAAGTTTATGGATTGATATGGGGTGTCTACACTAGGTAAAAGTATTAAAGAGACCATATTATTTTATGACGATGGCGTTGATTGACAAATAAACCTATATTTAGTGTCTCCTCTTCTAGGAGAGCAATAATCAATCATCTCCAAAGAATACATTAGAAAAGAGACATTTATGTATAGGGATATGATTTAAGTACCTTTCTATGACATGTCTCTTCTTTAGGACAATAGGTGTAGTTCATTGGTAGAAGAAACATCCGCGAAGGATAACACACTTTATCAAAGTCAATCTAGTGGAGGGACAATCAAATTTGTAGCAAGAACACATGATTAGAAATTATAGATCATGATTAAGGAAGGAATAAAACTATGTCAAGATAGAATACAAACTTGCTGTTGTTGTAACATGATATAATTTTCTTTAGGTGGCTCAAATATGAGAGGCAGGGTTTCACATGCTGGTGTCTATAAAAAAATGATTGGATTTCCTTTTAAGTTGGTCTAAGCTGTCTAATAGGCTTGGCATTGTTATTCTGGAAATGAAACTGAGAACATACATATTGACTTTCATGTATAGCTGGTTCTTTTGATGTTTATACGAAAATGTTTGGATTTCCTTTTAAGTTGGTCTAAGTTGTCTAATAGGCTTGGCATTGTTATTCTGGAAATGAAGCTGAGAACATATATATTGACTTTCATGTATAGTTGGTTCTTTTGATGGCTCATGTAAATGGCTGCTTTAGTTTCCATGGGGTGCGTCAGAATGAGTATCTTTTCTAAAAAAGAATAGTCTTTTATCCAGGGTGATCCAGGATCCCATGATCCTGTTGTCTATGATGATGGCATCACTTATATGTTCATCCAGTACAACAATGTATATGTTATGACGGCTTCCAGACAGAACTGCAATGCTGCAAGCCTTCTACTTTTTTTGCATCGGGTTGTTGAAGTAAGCTAACGATTTCCACGATCTCTTCTTTGTTAAGTACCTAAATTATTTATGAAATGAGTAGATGAATAATAAAAATCTTATTTAACTTGGTTGGGGGCAGATGTTGATGATTATTGATGTCTTGGTATCTTCTATGGATCTTTGCCTTTTCAGGTTTTCAAGCATTATTTTGAGGAGCTTGAAGAAGAATCTCTACGTGACAACTTTGTGGTTGTGGTGAGTTTTCATATACTGCTGTTTTGTCAATAAAGAACAGGTGCTTAGCATGTCAGTAGTGTGGGATGGCTCTCTTCCATGATCATTAGTAATAGTCAAAGCCTAGCATGTGTTGATAGGGTGCCATCATCATTGCTTTTTGCTGTTTTTTTTTGCAGTATGAACTGCTAGATGAGATAATGGACTTTGGCTATCCTCAATATACTGAAGCCAAGATTCTGAGTGAATTCATCAAGACAGATGCATACAAAATGGAAGTCACTCAGCGTCCGCCCATGGCTGTAACAAATGCAGTTTCTTGGCGAAGTGAAGGCATAAGATATAAGAAGAATGAGGTGTGAATCTAATACCCCAATTTTGTCCTCCTGGAGTAGAGTTATTTGGTTAATACCCTGTTCAGTCATGTGTCTTTCACAGATAACATTTGCAGACACAGATAGTTTGTATTGAAGGAGTTTGTGGCAGCAGTTTGTGATTTCTCACAAGTGATTACCTTTAATTATGTATGTCAGGATAATCTTCAAGATCGCCCCCCCCCCCCCCAAAAGTCTCATCTTTCTTGTTCCCTGAGCTTCACATATTCTGCTCTTGATCTTTTTCGGTCTTTGATACATTATCTGGGCTGCCAGATGGAAGGGCAAATGTAGTTGTGTCTACCACGTGCCTTTAGTACATTAATTTAATTTTCGGGGCTGCCAGATGGAAGGGCAAATGTAGTTTTGTCTACCACGAAGGTTCAATGGAAGAGTGATGTGAATCTTTTAAAATGATATCATACTCAGTTAACATGTTTTCTGAGCTAATATCTCCTGTAGTTCATCCAATATGGTGAGGTCTGTAGCTGAGCTGCAATCTCCTTTACCCCAGCACAGATGGTTTCAAACCTCATATAAGCTATATGATTTTTGGACTCTGTCTTTAGGCTTTCTAAGAGGAACATTTTTTAATAGTTCCAGTAGACCTGCTTTAAATTGTGTTATCTATAGGACCTATGCTGTTTGTTTTGATAAAAGTCTTTGCAATTTACCAAATTTTTTGGGGGGGAAAAACATTTTCTCATTTTTAAAGCCTTCTTGCTCTGAAACCACTATGTTAGAATAGTATCTGTGATCAAAATCCTGCACTATTCGCGAATCTTGAATCTTCCTGGTTTCGTTTGTAATTTAGTTAATAATTCTTCTCCCTTCAGGAGAACTGAGTTCTGGCCTCTCGTCTATTTACCTTCATTGGAAATATGGTATCTTGTGCAGCTCTCTGCTTGTTAGTACAATCATGTTTACATAGTTCATCCTGCTTGCTTCGAGCAGGTCTTTTTAGATGTGGTGGAGAGTGTCAATATATTGGTCAACAGCAATGGCCAAGTTGTTCGTTCTGATGTAGTTGGTGCATTGAAGATGCGGACTTATCTCAGGTAAGAATCCTTTGTTGAGATCATATCTTTTATCTTTTATTACTAAAATTTGACTTGCTAGCTGCCTTTTCCACCTTTTTTGTGGAGTTTTTCCTAGTAGATGTGCCGACTCTCTCTCTCTCTCTCTCTCTCTCTCTCTCTCTCTCTCTGTCAACAATGCTTGGTATTAAATAGTTTCCCAGCCAGCTGCTTCCTATCCATGTTTTTTAATTGGTTTTCTCCCTAGCGATCATGTTGAAGTAATGGCAATCCCTTTCAACAGTATTTGTAGCAGGTCTAGGATTTCATTTGATTCACTTTGCTTATTAATGCTGGCCTTGCTGTCACTTACATTATTATTTCAAGAGACTCCGCGGGTCTTTAGAAACTCAGTATAGCTGCTTATGCTTGGGCACTGATGACGACATAAGTGTTGCTTTGTTTGCTAAGTATGTCTTCCTTTTGTTTTTCATGAAAGTTCTGTTTACCTCTTTCTTCTTCTCTTTTGTTTTCTCTTTTATTTTCTGTGTAGATTTTGGTCTTTAGAACAACAAAAAATATAAATTTGTATGATTGGACATATTCTAGTCTTACAAAGGTATATATTGTTTGCCTCTAGTTCTTATGAAGGTATATATGAAATAGTAAAGCAAAAATAACTATATTAAAGGCTATTTTTTAAGGCTTATAAGATGATTAGTGATTCAATAGCGTGCACACTATTCTTGGGCAAAGTCATACATAGTAGTATAGGCCCTGGACCCCCCTGTGAAGGAAAATCTGGCCTTCATGTTGCTGTTGGAAGTATGGGGTCAATGCCCCACTTGCATGCCCTCAAATGAGGAAAACAACGGGGCTTGACACCTCCTGGTTGTTGGGTGTGGTCTCTGCCACATGTGCATGGGTAGGGGGAGTGAGGAGACTGCCACGTGGGCAATCCTCTTGTGTAGAGCTGCAGCCACGTGGGCTGCTGTGCAGGCCTGCGCAGGCGCCTGTACAGGCCCATGCAGTGGGCAGATGGGCCGGCATGCAGCCAGCACAAGGTGCCATCAGAAGGCCTCTGATAGGCCAGAAGAAGTGGGTTGGTGGATTGGCTGACTGGGTCCGTCAGTCAGTAGGTCTGGTCAGTTAGACAGAAGGGGCTATAAAAGGCCCCATTGTGGGGGGCAGTCCCTAGCTCAGCCCTGAGCTAGCATTGGGCTGTACATGTCACTTCTCTTCACAAAACACATATCCACTTGCTTGCTAATTCATATCTTTATGCTCTGAGATGTCAAGTTCTTTAAATTAGGATGTTTGCCAAAAGAATGCATGTTTTTTCCTATTGATCAATTAGGTATTAGTTGGCTAGGGTCCAGCATTTCCACCCCATTGAAAGGGTTACCGGCAGTAGTGTCCCAAAAGAATGCATGTTTTTTCCTATTGATCAATTAGGTATTAGTTGGCTAGGGTCCAGCATTTCCACCCCATTGAAAGGGTTACCGGCAGTAGTGTCCCACAAGTCATTTGAGTACACCCGTAATCAGCCAAGCACAGAGTGACTTATTATCAAGTGGTGTGCTAAATTGATTAATGAGGGCTTGCATTCTCAAAACAAGTCTTGGATGGACTCATTTTTTTTTGCTTCAGTCCTTGAGCTTTGTGCGAACATCTTCCTCATTGATCTCTTGTCTGAACTGTTGAGGAAAGCCTCGGACATCTGCTGTGCCAATCTGCGAAGTAACCAATTGGGGATTGGTTAAATGAGTGCTGAGTTGTCTTTGCCAAAAGTGCAAGGGAAGTACTCTTCCTTGGTTGTGGCCCAATTTATGTGGCATGCCCGTAGGAAATTCTGCAGATGACGATATGGGTCCTCATCATCATTAACACCCAAAAAATCCCTGAAAGTTGACTTTGATAGACTGAGCGGCCTTAGCTTTGATAACTGTTGGCTCGGGGCACTCTGCTGGATCAGGATCTATAGGATTGCATGGCCTTTGCCTCCGTCTGCCCAACATGTGCAGCAAATCCACTCCGTACAGGCTTCTTGCTTTAGTCCCTCGTGCAGTTGGAGCTAGACTCCTTGCTTTGGTTCTTCTTGCAGTCGGTGTGGGACTCCTTGCTTTGGTCCTTCTTGCTCCTTTGGACTTATGATTTGAACTCTCCTTACCCTAGTTGGGCTCTCCTGTTTGGGTCTTTTTATCCTAATTGGACTTTTGATTGCTTGAACCGGTGATCTTTGTGGTCGTGGTGGTGCTGCTCCCGATCGAACAGGATCCAGTAATCTAGTTCTAGCAGCTCAACGATCATTTGGAGCCGAGTATCCACACACTCCATGCCGGCGTTTGTCATTGTGTTTATGGTCTCTGTATGCTTGCCCTATGTTTGGAGCACTACTTGGCTGAACTTGCACATGAAATTGCTCCGGCTCCACTGTATTTGTTGATGGGCTCGTCTTCCTCTAGCCGGTTCGGTCGATGCTCCTTGCTCGTAATATTTCTGATTCCTAGGCTCTTCTAGCATGTTGACTTGTTTTGTGCCTCTTTTGTCCTCTTCTGGCCTCTTGACTTGATTGTGTCTTGTAGGTCAAGCACCATGCTCATGGCTCGGCTCGTGGTCGGATTCGCTGGACACCTCAAAGTCTTGACTTTCTGTGGAAGAATGCTTGGTTTCTAAATACCATCGTCTTGAGGGCTCTCCAATCTCAAGTTTCCAAGGTCGTCCTGGATGAAGCTTAGGAACAGAGTTCACTTTGGGTATCTGAGTAGTAGTCTGTGACCAACTCTCCAGGGCAAGGTTCCTCCAGCCTCAGGCTCTCCGATGCTAGTAGTCCCCTACCTGTCGACTGTCCATTCTTGGTTTCGATTCCATGCCAATGTTTTTGATTGGAATTTGCCAACCTCTACTGCCTCAGCTTAAGTACTCTTGTCAGGGCTTGAATTAACCTCTTAAATGCATGTATACAATCTTCTCCAGACACCAGTTGTCAGATATGTCTTCAAGCACCTTAACTTGTCTTCAGGCACTCGGATGAATCTATTATAGTAATATGCCAAGCTCAGCAAAATAAACTCTAGAGGCATGGTGGCGAGATGCTACCTTGCCAAGAGCTATTTGACGTAATGCTATCGTAGCTTGTTGCTAGACATTGGAAGTTGCTAACCTCAGTGTCTATGCACTCGTTTGTACTAAGCTCAATCCACTAAATTCTCCACTCAGACTTTTAGCACATAGCTCCCCAGCAAGATACGGTTTTCTCTTGATACCCCTCAATTGACTAGTGAACCCTTGCCTAAA
This sequence comes from Dipteris shenzhenensis, assembly GCF_047967505.1. Taxonomy (NCBI): domain Eukaryota; kingdom Viridiplantae; phylum Streptophyta; class Polypodiopsida; order Gleicheniales; family Dipteridaceae; genus Dipteris; species Dipteris shenzhenensis. The sequence goes on from NC_141613.1 coordinate 32,903,921, forward strand.
CGTTGCTCGTAATGCAGAATTAGACATCAAGTAAGAACTAGAACATGGGTTTGAGTTGCATGGGCTATATTGTGTAGAGATGGGTGATTGAGCGTATGCAGACGTAATATAAGTAATGCTGGAACAAAATGGAACTTGTAATTGAAAATCCACACACTAGTAAAATCAGAAGGACCCACTCGAAAGACAAATAGCCGTAACTTCAGACTCAAAACATAGACTTTTTCTCAAGTTCACCTTGGCTGAGGCTGAACACTCTGTAAGAGTAGCTAGACTCGACTCTTTCTAGCCCATGCAGATCTTAACAAGACAAAACAAGAGGATCCGAGCAAGTGAGTGAATCCGTTTTGACTCTAAGACAAAACAAGAGGATCCGAGCAAGCGAGTGAATCCATTCCGACTCGGACTCACCCTCTAAGTACCTATAGACTCAGATGGTTGAGATGTGCCGCCTTCCTATTCTAGACCTTTGAATTCGTTGGACCACTGCTATTGATTGGTTTCCCTGTGTTGGCCTAAGTTGGCTTTCCTTGTAACTCGGAGTCACACCGTTGTAACTGTCAGTGTTGAGTGCAACGCTATCCTAATGATCTTGATCTGAGTTAACTCTACTTAACTTGCATGATGGTCGCGACCCAGAGGAGTCGAGATAACCAAAGGTCAACACCGCAACATTCAGTTGTATGGGCTTTCCTCGCTCGATGTTTATTGTTCCTTTGGTTCCGTTCTGCTTCAGTCCCTTCTGGATAAACATTTTCTTGGAGATCTTCCTTTGGCCTAGCTTGAAGTATTCTATCATTGTTTTTAGTTTGAGTAGTAGCTTCTCCTCTCTGGACCAGCTATGAATGCATATTTTCTCTTTAAGTTTTTACTTTGAGCAGTAGTCGCTCTTGTCTGGAGCAGCTATGAATGTACATTTTTTATTCAATGAGATACTATTTTTAACCCCCCAAAAAAGTGTGTATGTGTGTGTGTGTGTTTGTACTACGTACCATGATGTCCTTTCTATGGAAGGCTCATGGAAGTTGCTTGGTGCAGAGTAGAGAATTTCGTTTGTGTTCCATAGAGCTAAGGTCAACGCATAGATGGTCCGATAGGCCTCGTACCCCCATTTATGAGAGGACAGGGCTCTGGTCCTACTACATAACTCTCCCTTGTTTTAGAGGATTGGGGATCCTGGTCTTGGATGGTAACTCTTCCATTGGTATAGATTGCCCACTTGCCTTGTGTTGGGTTCTATGGCCTTCTTGAGGCCTTATTTTTGTTGCTCTATTTGCAGGTGTTTGAGCAATCTTATGATTGGACTCAATTGTGAGTTTTCAATTTAAAGCTTTCCATGCATAAAGTCTTTGGTTGGGTCCAAAGGGCTGGTTGCATCATCTTTTTCCCAAATCATCTTGAGGTTGAATGCTTTGTTCTTCTTCTAACCTACTTCTCAAAGGTCTCTTTGATGACCTTGTGAAGTTCTTGTCCACTTACCACTTTGGACTAAGATTTGACCTCTTTGGTGTGAGCTTCCGTCTTGGCCTCTATCTTAGCCTCCATTTTCCTTGATTCCTCCTTGGCTTGCTCGTGGTGGGTCTTTCACATGTGCATTTTGTCTTCATCGTCAGTGGACGTGATCCTTGGTGTGAGGATGAGTTCTCTAGAGTGCAAGGGAGTCTTAGTTCTCTTTTCAGCAATGTTGACACGATAGAGACTAGACATCTTGGAGGTGACTATCTCCTTGTATTGGCAGCTCTTTTAGCAAGAGGAGGAGAACCAGCAAGTGCTGGCAGCTCAAGTGTTGTAGTTGACTCACCCTGCAGCCATGATGTCATCCATACGTTGTGAGTCGCTTGGGAGTAGGGTACGAAAGGGTTTGGGATGATTGTCGAAAGTGGTAGTATTTTGCGCAAGGCATGGTGTTCATGCACAGTCTCATGGATTGAGGAATCCACTGGTCCCACCTTGGTTGTTGGCACTTATTGTTGGGCAGCAAGGTGGAAGGGATTTGGACGGAAAGTCTACTTACGCTTGAGGTGGAGCACGCGGGCTCGAATCTAGAGATAACCGGCAGCTAGGAGGACCTTGTGGTAAGATCAGAGGACCACACCTTCGGTGGGACTCTGGATCTAATATATTATTTTGGTGGTTTGTCTATCTGGCTGGTTCATTGTCTATTGATGAGTTTGCACATCTATTCTATGCACATAAGTTAAAGAAGTTTATGATTCCACACCCCACACACACAATGTGAGCTCCTAGGCGATTCTATTAGTCTTTCGCTGTGCGTACCCTGTGTTGGTCGATTTATAACATGGTATCAGAGCCCAAGTAGGGGGCTTACAGGTGTGGGAGTCTGAAATCAGGGACCTTGCTGAAGGACGACCCTGATTCAGAAGCTCTTGGAAATCGACCTCCACGGTTGGAGGACAGTGCCCTTGCGAGAAGGAGGGTGACTCAGGTTTAATCAGGTGCGTTCAGAGTTTTGGTGTACTGAAGGTTGAGTTTGTTCGACTTTGCTGTGTGGTTAAGTAGCAGAGATGTCGACCTTTTTAGCCCCTGGTCTCCCTTCCTCTCCCCCCAGATTTCTTTCTTTCACTATCCCTAACTTTGGAGACTCTTGAAAACTAGATGGGACAAACTATCTGATTTGGAAGGTGAAGATCTGGAGTCATTTAGTGGCTTGGAAGCTATGGAGATTGACAACGGGAGTGGATGCGAAGCCGGAGGATATGGTGGATAGATAGGGTAATATACTCATGGCAGTAGACGGAGAGGAGCTCGAAGCTTGGGAAGGCAGAGATGCCCGCCCATGCCTTGGCATTGATCATAGGGACTACGGCGGACTCTGTGCTTTCTCACATCCAGATGGCTGAGACGTCAGTAGAGGCGTGGGTCACTCTGAAGGATCTGTACGAGACCAACACATCCCGGATCTTGCTTCTTCAGCATCAGCTCTACAATCTTGATATGGATGATGGAGATTCAGTACAAGACCACTTGATGAAGGTCAAGGTGGTGAGGGATCAACTAGCATCAGTGGGTCAGAAGGTGGACTCATGCCATTTGGCCTTAATGGCATTGAGGAGGCTACCCCGGAGTTTCAAAAGCTTTGTTACAATTGTGACAGCAGGACAGAGGTTCAAACCTCTGACATTTGAGGAGTTGGATCCATTACTGCTACAGGAAGAAGCTAGGGAGAAGCTCTATAACAACAACAAAGACGACAAGGCGTTGTTGGCGAAGGACTATGCTGGCAAAGAAAAGGGCAAGCCTAACGGTGGCAAGTCTAAGAAAGACAACTTTGATGACGAGGACACTTCCCAAGAGGCAGCGGAAGAAGAAGTGCTTCTATTGTGACACGCCAAGACATTTTGTGAAGGACTGCAGGAAGAAGAAGGCGGATCAGAAAAACAAAAGGAAGGAGTATGACTCATATTCAGAGGGTGATACAAAGGCCAAAGCAAATGTGGTAATCGAAGAGTTGTTCCTAGTGACATCTTCGAGTGTTACTGAGGTCAAATATGCCGACCTAGAAGCCACAGTGATGATGTTTGACATTGAGATGTGGGTCGACGAGAAGTCAGATGCCTTTGTGAAGGTAAAGGAAAGCATGGAGTGTTTGGTATCTTCCAAGTGCGTGGCTGTTGACACTGACACGGGTCTCATGTTCAGATGGATGTTGTACTTGAGAAGGGGACAGTACAGGATTACACAGGCTATTGGTGTGTGCTTCGATGAGGTGCATGGTTTGCTTTTAGAGCAAGCACATAGGCAGTATGATGATCTGGTATGTACTTGATGTTCTTCATTTGAGCCTTTATAGCATGTTTTGGAGAGACTCTGCTCTTCATTTGTCTTAGGTAATGTGAGATTGGAAGGAATTTTCCTTCTTTGAAGGTAGAAGGAGAAGTGTGGGTGCTTCTTAAAATCTCAGAGCCAGATTGCTGGAAGGTGATGGACAAGGTGTACTGAAGCCAAAAAAGTACTTGCTTGAGAACTCAGTGAGAGTTTGTGGTCCAGGTTATCTAGAGGTATTCATTGGTTGCGGACCTTGCCAAAGGAAGGATGGGTTGAAATGGATCCTCAGAGCATGGTGCTTGGAAGACTCCAGGTTTTTCACTCATTATGAGAGGGACAACTGCAAGATCGTGATGGTTGGATTGCTTGCAAGCTGAAGAAGAGTCTCTATGGTCTTAAGCAAGCGCCTAGAATGGCGGGAACGTGACTGAAGGGGGTGGTGTTAAGAGGTGCTACCAGAGATGGTCCTGTGTACCAGGATGGTGTGTGGAAGCGGAACCAGACCTGGTGGAGCAGGAGCCACTGGATGAAAAGCCAGGAGAAGATTTCGACATCAAAGTGTTCCAGAGGACTACGACCTGGGAGTCACTGGAGCATCATCATTGACGTGTTGGCATTGGGCCAAGATGTGTCGGTGAGAGGGGGTGTTGGAAAGGTCACCTCCCCATTTGTAAGCCCCCATAAGAGGAGAGCATGGGGGAGGGAGACCTAGGGCATTTGCCTAGAGGGAAAAGCCTGGAGAGGGGGTTGCCACATGGGCAACACCTCATAGCAAAGAAAAGAGAGATAGAGGGGCTGCAAACAGGTTGCATCAGTTCTGGGCAGAGTCGGGGCCTGCATCAGACCCCAGGCCGTACAGAGACGCAACCATGGCGCTGCAAACAGGGCAGGCTGGAGCCTGCAGGAAGGCCTGCAGTAGGGCGCATATGGCCTGGGCCAGTGTCGCAGTGCTATGCGGCCAGGTGGGTACAGGTGGGCCAGCAAGGAGAGCCCTTGTAGGGCTGGTTGGGCTGAGCCAACCATGTCAGTTGGCCAGCCAACCTAGCAGACCAGCCAGTCTGGTCGGTTGGTTCAAGGGGGCCTTGTGCCCTATATAAAGGGGCCCTTTGGGGCTCCATAACTCATCACTTGGAGTAGCAGAAAAGCCCCATCAGAAAGGAGCAGCAGGGAGCTTGTCTTGGGCCTCATCATTGGAGGAGAAGAGAGCATACAGTAGCTGCAGAATTAGCTGAGGGTGCTGCCCACCTATGCTGGTGCAAAGACAGCAAGGTGGAAGGGATTCTGACGGAAAGTCTACTTACGCTCGAGGTGGAGCATGCGGGCTCGAGTCTAGATATAACCCGCAGATAGGAGAAGGACCGTGTGGTAAGATCAGAGGACCACACCATTGGTGGGACTCTGGATCTCTCTCTTTTGTATTGTGTCTATAGCTTTGGACGGAAATATATTATTTTGGTGGTTTGTCTATCTGGCTGGTGCATTGTCTATTGATGAGTCTGCACATCTATTTAGTGCATATAAGTTAAAGAAGTTTGTGATTCCACACCCCACACACACAGTGTGAGCTCCTGGGCTATTCTATCAGTCTTCCGCTGTGCGTACCCTCTGTTGGTCGATTTCTAACATCAAGTGCTCCTTACAGCAAGTTTTTGCTGCCTATTTGTTGAGTCGGATTGTGCACTTGCTTGTGGGGCAGCCGTGTCTTCCAGATTGGAACTTTCTTGCAGGAAGCCAGCTACATCTACATTCAGACTTCCTCCCGTGGCAGGTTTTCCCTTGGGAGAAAAAGGGAGCTAGAATGATCCCTCAAAACTTGCTGCCTATTTGTTGAGTCGGATTGTGCACTTGCTTGTGGGGCAGCCATGTCTTCTTGCAGGAAGCCAGCTACATCTACATTCAGACTTCCTCCCGTGGCTGGTTTTCTCTTGGGAAAAAAAGGGAGCTCGAATGATCCCTCATTCATTCTATACTTTGGGCCCACTAGCATGGACACATGCTTGTGGTTAAGCACCACTAGATGGAATAAGAGCCGCTGCCTTACAATGCGGATTTGTATATGGGACATTACAAAGTAACATGTGGCATTACGCTACTCTACAACATATTTTGTTTGTGGGATAAAGCCATATGGCAGCAGCTAGTAGGACAATAGCCTAGAATACCCGAAAATGTGTAGCTGTAAGGCTTCAAATGATGAGCTTCTAGAGACTCTGCTATTTACTTTAGCTATCATAATTAAGATAAGTTACTAATGTGACTTGTTACAATATGCAAGGATAAGGACCATTGTTTGTACTAGATTGTATCTGTTTTAGAAAAAACACCTGTCCCTTCGATGGAGAGAATGAAGTTGCTAGAGAAGGTTTCAAATTTTTTCCTAACATGTCAGTTTTATGAATCCAAATGGTGTATATGTTAAATGGAATGTTTGACCTTTGTGTAATATGTGTAAACACTTCATGACACTCTTTCTAAGGTTAGATGCAGCAAGCCACCATACCTCCCCTTTTGTTTGACAAGAAAGTCTTGTTGGATGCTTTTTCCTTTTTTTTTTCTGCAAAAATTTGTTGGATGCTTTTACCCAGTGTTAAAACAACAATTGCCTATCTATTATGAAGTTGCTTAGTCTGTTCCTTTTGTGGCATTCAACAAGCTGGGCTTCATCCATTATGAAGACAAACATCAAATTGTTATTGGGTCTCTGTTATAAACCCTAGACCTATAAGTAAGCCTTTGAGGTGAAACTAGCTTGTCCACATTTCACAGATCCTCTCTCATTTCCTAGGAAGTCACTATCATAGTGTTTACTTTTTGTGAAGTCTAAAAGAGATTTGTAAAAGCATTCAGCTTTGTCTTTGAGGCCGAAACTAAACTCTGCTTTATTCATATCATGATGTGAAGTTTTTATTATGCCTACCTACTTAGGTACATAAGCTTGGTGGCTGACACCAACTACATCAGATGCTTTCAGTGTTTCCACAATGCCTCTAAAGTCTTTGTTGACCTTATGGGCAACTTGTCTCTGTATGCATTTGCAGATAGGATCTTGGGACCTACCCACACACATCCTCAGCACTATTGTGAAAGAAATTATAGAATAAATGACATGCAGACATAAAACAAGCATAGACACTAAAAAAGCTTGTGGAAAAAGAAAACAAATTTAAAAGATTGCAAGGATGACGAATTTTTGAGTGGAGTTCACAAACTGAGGCACCCCTATGGTGTTGTCCAAATTGTTCTCTGATGAGTATTACCTGTCCTTCGAAATAATTGTTGAGTTTCCATTCCAATGAATGTGACTCATCACATAGCTCCATGTCCACTGGCCCCACTTCTTCTACTATGTACCTCACATGGCCGAGGAGAAAATTCACATAAAGGACTGTAAGGATTGTGTGACCTCGACAAAGGATACATTACCCAAATAATGGAAAAGGTATGCACATCTATGACTAACATGTCCCTTCACTTTAGTTGTTTTTCTTTGGCCTTGAATTGTAGTTCCTTTATATGGTATCTTGTGAAATGCCCATCTTAATTCCCTTCTATTAGAGGGGGTGGAAGAGTAAAAACCCTTAGGATAAGTGGTGGGCCATCTTATCATACATTGTTGCTATTAAGCTAGAGTCTTAAGAGTCAGGATTGTGCCTGTCGCTAAGTTGATAACATCATTTTCCATGGCTTTGTTCAAGATAAGGATTGAATACATGCAATGTGATTTTTGAATGTGATACCAAAATCTTTTTCTGGTAATTTTTAGTGAACACAGATTTAGATGGTTGTTTGGGAGAGACTAAAATGAAATTGTTTAGACTTCACAAGTAGTTGTAGCTTGAACGAAGAGATTTTGGACTACTTTTCGATTGGCCTACTCTTTTAGTGCTAGCCTTCGTCATGGCTGAGTCTGCCCTTCACCTCCGGAGTGCTGACAGAAAGTCAGTACGAAAACTTTGTATAAAGATGCTCAAGTATGTGTGGGTGTGTGGATTTGTATGTGAGAGCATATTTTTATACTATGGTCTACACCCACTGTTGGGCGCTGATGACCTCAGTGGGGATGTCATAGTAGCTAGTCCCTGCTATGCGTGATGGAGTTTATGGTTTTCAATCTTATGAGTGAGATTGAAACTGCACTATGCTGTGTTTTTAGAGGATGAGTTTGGGAATGTTCCTGGATTCATCTAGGTATATAATTTTTAGTGAACACAGATACTAGTGCATGGCATTTTCATTATTTTCTTGGGAGATACACTGTGAATAATTTTGTTCTCCATTATGGCATTGGTTTATGTTGGCATTGGAGCTGCTCAAAGTTTAGTCTTGCAAAACATAGTTTCTGGAAGTCAACTCAAAAGAACGATAAACAAACCAATCACATGAGATTTTAGAGCTGTTTAGAGGTATTCATTCAGATTTCAATTCTTGTCCTCCTCCTTTTCAGTGGGATGCCAGAATGTAAGCTTGGGCTCAATGACAGAGTACTGTTGGAGGCTCAGGGGCGAGCTACAAAAGGAAAAGCGATTGACCTTGATGACATTAAGTTTCACCAGTATGTTATCATATTATAAATGGGTTATGCACTTTTATTTTGGAATAATAAATTTGAATTCCATAGTATTCATGGTCTGCATATAGCCCTATAGTCGTTATATGGATTGTGACAGGTGTGTTCGGCTTGCTCGTTTTGAAAATGATCGAACAATTTCCTTCATTCCTCCAGACGGAGCTTTTGACCTGATGACGTATCGCCTGAGCACACAGGTGAAGTTACGATGGAAGTTTGAAATGAAGACAGTTGCTATGTTTCCTTTTGCTAATGGTTTAATGGGAACATCTCTTAACCTTTTAAAGACCATTATGAACAGATGTATCCTCATTCTGCAGTGTTGTCTCATATGTAAGATGCTTGGAATTGCTTACTTTCAGTTTACACACTATTAAGCAAGGGCATCGCATCCATGTACATTGATTGTTGCTTACGGCAATTTACTAATGAATATTCAAAAGATGCAAACAGGATGATTCATTTGTTCATCTTGAGTACTGGTTTTACTTCTGCAGGTAAGGCCTCTTGTTTGGGTTGAGGCCCAAGTTGAACGACATTCAAGAAGTCGTGTGGAGTACACTGTGAAGGCACGTAGTCAATTCAAAGAGCGAAGGTAGATTGAAAGATTTCAAGTTTTGTGTTTGAGTTAAGCTATATGAGTACTTGAATGAAACAACATATTTTGGACTTCCTGCTGTTTATTTTGGTATAATTCTTAGCATTTCATGGAGATGTCTTTCTACTGTTGAGTTCTTCTTAGATGTGACATTCATGTACTTGTGTAGGGTTAAAAAAAAAAAATCGGACTCCTTATCTCACCTTAAATATAGCAAAAGGTCTCTTTCAAAGTCATTTTTTGGCATTTCCCTTTCGCATCTCTGTTCACTTTTCTAATCAAAATGATGCATAGCCTTTAGTGGAATGCATGTGTGTGTGTGTGTGTTTTGTATATCTGGTGTGCATGTATAGCACTCTGACTTTCATCCACAACCTTAATTAGTATATCTTATCTGGACAATCATGTTAGAGTTAAGGTCCTACCAAGAAATAACCCTACGCAGCAGAATAAAACTCAAACTCTCACGAATCTCTCTCACTGTTGGTGCACGCGTGCGAGCACACACACAGAACCCACACAGAAATGAAGCGGAAGGTAGAGAACAAAAACTCAGATTTTATTCATCCACAGGTGTGGGTAAACTGCTCATAAAGTGAGCAAGGGACATCCAGTAATGCACTGGGTGAAATGCAGCCAGAGGAGGGCTGCACAAATTCTGATGTGTGTGGTCCTGAAGGACTGACACCATTCATCTCCTGCGTGCCTTGTATCAGGGGATTCTGTGGGATAGAACTGAGCCAACAAAGGCCACCTTATATAGACAGCAATCACTGGACCAGGCCGAACTGGTCAGTAGAATAAACTGACCAGATCCATGCCAACCTGGATCTGTTGAACCCAACCAGAGTAACAGGTGTGCTGACCTGTTTTTGCCAACCTGCTCCCAGGCAAGACAAGACCTATAAATAGACCTTTCCTTGTGCTGCAAATCTACTGCACACCTGCGCAAAACACCTGCGAGCTGTTCCTGACAGCCACGGACTATAGCTGCCCATGCTGCAAGCCTGAAATCAGTAATCAGATGCTGCAGATAAACCCTACCCACTCTTGTGCTCCTCATATGGGGCTCATAGATTAGTGACCTCTTCTAACACCGCCTCTGAATGACTGATCTGTAGGTGAATACCCATGCGTCAAATGAGATGCTCCAACTGCTCTCTGGGAAGAGCCCTTGTGAAGATATCCTCTGTAGGGACGTAAAGCAGCTCCAGGACCTCATCCATAATCAACCCGTGGATGAAATGTTACTGAACCTCAATATTGTTAGAAAATATAGACGGAGGTTGCTTGCTGTCGTAGCCAACACTCCCGCAGCAGAAGATTGTGTAGAAACGTAGCCCAGAAATCACTTACTGCTAAATTCAAATCTCACTTGTTTTCCTTTGTGCACACGAGTGGATGCAACGTTATTGAACCATGCTCATCAGAGTAGAAACAGTAAAATAGATTGCCCAGATAGATGGAAAAGCTTCATATAAAGGTGCGCTCAGTGTGCCACCATCTAGCAGAAATGGAGCTGTCTAGATGAGCACCTCCAAGCTCTGACAGCCTGCGTGCTCCTACACAGCTTTAGTGGTCTGAGTAGATGCCGCACCTTGCTCCTCTGGATGCAGCCAATGGTAAGACACTGTTCACCCTCTCCTTGTGTGAGGCTCTCAGTGGATCCCTGTACTCCCTGCTGCTGGAACTGCAGCCGAAAGCTGAGGCACCCAAGCTGTTTCAGTTCTCGACTAAAGTGCGAGGCAGTGCTAACAAAATTTAGACGTTACAACAGATACCTTATAAAATAGAGACCTATATCAGATGAGAAATTCATAACTGCAGTATTAGATTGAAAAGCCACAAGTGTTTAACAAGTTCAAAGCTCCGTAAATTGACAATACTTTGTACTCTGTGAATTGGCGCTATGGAGGCAGGGATGGTGCTGAGAAAAGGCAACATCTCTGCTTCTTGCTTGATCTTCATTGGTTCTGAGGTTCGAGTGAATGACAGTTTCTTAACAACATTGTTAATTTTTTGTCTTGCAGTACAGCCACTAATGTGGAGATCGAAATTCCAGTCTCTTCAGATGCAACAACTCCTTCTGTTCGAACGTCGATGGGTTCTGCTGTATATGCGCCAGAAAGAGAGGCATTATTGTGGAAAATTAAGTCTTTTCCAGGAGGGAAGGTAGATGACATATATTTGTAAGAGCAAGAAGGCAAGATGTGCATCAATCAACGTCAAGATGTATTCAAAATTGTGTGTTCTTACATTAAGCATATGGTGTGTTCTGCAGGATTATATGCTGAGGGCTCAGTTTGGCCTTCCTAGCATTACTGCTGAAGAGTCTACTCCAGAAAAGCATCCACCTATACGAGTGAAATTTGAAATTCCGTATTTTACTGTATCAGGAATTCAGGTAGAGGTTCTGCGCCAAAAAGTGCATTATGGTACCAGCTTTCTATTAATAGTACTTCTAAAAAGTAGGGTCTTTGCTCAAAAAGCACATATTTGTAAATTATGCAGTGTATGTTTCTTTTTAAGTGGCATGCATCTGAAATCTTTCTTTTCCTTTCGTTCTGTAAGACGCATTGATTAGTCAAAGCAGCTTTGTTTAGATTTATACTTCTTGAAATTGCCCTGACAACTAGAAACTATGCGACACACTGGATTTGGGCAGACATATCACAAGGTTAAAACACCTTCATCAAACGAATATAGGTCAGGTGTGTTAGAACTTCGGAGACTCTACATTCTCTCGTTTCTCCGGGCTATAGGCAACAGTTGCACCAAAACTCTCCTTGACATCCCAGATGCTATGTACCTGGATGCTAATGCTCACTTAATCCAGCAGGGTTAGGGACCTTGTGGTTAAGGGAAGAAGGCTAAGGTGGATCTAGAGGACTTAGCCAAGAGGAAAGGGCTAGTTGGCTACATTTAGCTAGGGACGCTTTATGAAGTGGGATTTTTGTTAAGACTGGCCAAGGCTATTGTGGATTCATTCAGTGTTCACACTACTAGATGGTCTGGTTTGGAGCTATCCTGGTTTGGATCGATAGCTAAGGCTCCTACCCTCTACATGACCGACCACGAGATGCTGTGCTGAAGATTCCTTGGGAACAAGTTCTGGTGGTATGGGATGCGAGAATCTTGTGGGAGTCTGACCACTAGCCCGTGTGCTCGGGGTGTCTGGGAGTGAGTTGCCAGCTGGTTGTCTTGATGTTTGGCGATTGCTGTTTGGATACGTGTTTATGGTTAGATCCTAGTGGGCACAGAGAAGCCCTAGCAAATGAAGAATCATTGCAAGGTATGCTAGTGCGAGGTGCTAGGTATGTGGTACGTATATTGAAGATGTTCTTATGAATTTCTGTCATGTGTTGAGGAGAAGAGTTCTGGAAATTTGAGCTGATTGTGGATACGAACCCAAGGGGGTGATGAATTGGTAGAGGGGTTGCACCAGCCTGATTTCGAATCAGCTTAGACTGTGATTGTTACCCGGAAGGGACTGCTTATTTGTTGATCAGGGATAACCTCTGGAGGGCTGAACGACTGGTTGGAAACCAGTTCATGCAGCCATGGGGTGTTTTGTGAGGCAGACTGCTGTTGCAGAACCTGCCTGGACATATTGCGAATTATTGTTGTGCAGACCTGTGTGCCAGTAGATCGCGGGGTGGTGCAGGGGGATTTCATGATTGTTGATCGCTGCACAGCTGCCTGTGTGTTCGTCTGTTGAGTTCAGAATGTTTTGTTTGTTCTAGGAATGAAAAGGAATCTCATATTCATTTTATCCATTGCTACATCCAGATATAGAGATATCTTTGATGGTTCCCACTGTGCCGTCTTTGATTTCAGAAATGGCAACACCATTGTCAGTACTGGAACATCGTCTAGGTGTTTATATGGACTTGATCCCTGTGACAGAGAAACGGACACTGCAACACTTGCAGCAGTACAGGTTTCTATGGTTGCAGACACTCATTTGTGGCATGAGTGCTTTTGGCATCAAATTTATGGCAGCCTGGGCAGATTGCATCCACAGAAATGGTTGTTGATCAGCTAAAGATGCATGCATTATCCAAACATGTCTGTGAGGGATGCCTACTTGGGAAAATGCATCGGTTTAGTTCGCTGTGTTGGTGCAGCCCTTCAAGGAGGGTAGCAAGGAATGATAGGATTCACGCTAGCCAAAAACCGAGTTGAGCACAAGCTGCGAAGAGTCGCAAAGAGGCGAAGAGTTGAGTCTTGCAAGTCAAAAACTATCATGCCGATGTTGGACTGTCAAAAACAGCCAACTATTGTTGCTTCCGATGTCTTTGATACATTGCTGCCCTTGCTCAAGTCTGCATCAGACTTTTGGTGAATCGTGCCAGAAACACAGCTATGATCGTGAATAATGGTGATGGACCATGCAGAGCGATGTTAACATATGGTCTGCATGTGTTAGCCAATAGCCATTTGTATTCTAACAAACTACTGACACGCCTGGCCCAAAGAATTGCCCTCCACTATGAGGATATACCCAGGAGCTTATAGTCTGCAACACTGGCATAACGATCTAAACATAAATTTCTTTCTGGGTTTCCCATATATTGTTCTTCCTGTCCTTTCTATTATGTATTGTTAATGAATGTGCTTCTTAAATGTGTGCTTCAAGCGTTGCGAGTCCTGTCATGGGGTAATTAAGTAAAATGGCAAAATAACCAAAAAAGTCTAACAACATGGCAAATTAATTCATAATAATAACAATCTTTTGAGACTGGGCCCTGAATTGTAATTGACAAATATTATTAATGTTGCAGGTCCGGTACTTGAAAATTATTGAGAAAAGTGGCTACCAAGCGTTACCGTGGGTCCGATATATCACCACAGCTGGTGAATATGAGTTACGGATGATCTGATGTGACATTCTACGTAAGCTTTTAAGAGTTAAAGAGGGGGAAAAGTTGAACTGTTTGCTCGGCAAACTGATGGATACAAAAGCCTGGATATTGGACAAAGTATTTTCTGCCATATCCCCAACCAGGATTTCACTAGATTTATCTTTTCAACCATCAGTGGTGGATATGTACGTTATTTCTGCAGTCTTAAGGTTGCAACGGTTTTGAACAGGCTGAGAGAAGACAAGCTTTCTGCGTATGCAAGTGTCTGGGAGCTTTTAAGCCTTCTCCCACCTAATCTTATTATTATGTACCATTGAACTGTATGAATCATTCAAGTCTGCAGCAAGCAGTTTTTACAGATTGAAGTCCTACTGCTCTACTTCTCAAGGTTGCAATTGCAGCTCTTTTGCAGATGATGGAAACCTTTTGCAGCTTTTGAAGGTAACAGTTCAGTTGTGAATTGAGGAACTTCATCTTTCTAAGTTTGCATTCTCAAGCCATTGTTAGGAGATATAAGGCTGATGCTTTTTGGAATCATGCCAAGTGCTGCTGTTGTATGAAATGGCACACTGTCATTTTGCTTAGGGTCACATAGGGTGTCTTTCAACCATGTTAATAACATGTCCTCTCTATCAAAGCAATTTGTAGCCAATAATATACATGTGAGAGAACCCTAACTGAAGTTTTGCTCCAATGACAAAGTATCTTCTGGTTCCATTTGTCTGCGTCTGGCATTCTGTTGTGGGTTTAGCTCATGGTTTTCTGATTAGATCCAATGCTGAAGAAAAATTTCATTCCAATACTGTTCCGAAAAATTTTAAGTCAATGTATAGTGTGAGCTTGTGGCTATGGATATATCAGGGGTGACATGATTTTATAGGACTTCTGTCTTTGAGGCCTAGAATTTATTGGGCATTGAAAACTTCTCCACCCAAGAATTTATTTGGAATGTGAAAGTGTCGCCTAATGGTCTTGAGACTCTTGGAAGAAGATTACGAATCGACACAGAATTTCAGTGTTTTTCAGACTATTGAAGAACACTTTGTAGGCTGCTATTATGTTAGCTTTACTAGGGGATCCTAATGTTGTGCTTAAGTTTTTTAATGTGATTAATGTATGGAGCGCATATCATTCACCATAGTGCTTGGGGCAGGATATTCCTTTAGTAGCAAAGGCTGCACTATCTGGCAATGCTACATTCCCTGTAAGCTTCTTTCATCACATCTACCATCACAAACTTCCTTAGAGAAGTTTGCAAGTACCCTGATAACATAGGGGACAGTGGCACTGAAGCTGAGTCCCCTTTACAAGCATCGCATGAAGGTAATCTGATTCCCTTCAGCCACATGGTATTGCCCATCATTCTTTAAGACTCCTCTTCCCTTCACATTCATATTTACAATTTCTATCTACCGAACTTCAATCCTTAACTCCTGCAAATTGCAAAGAGGTCACAATAATTGCTAATGCCCCCTCCTCCCCATCTTTTCTTTTGAATTGTGTTTCAAGCATATTTTTTCCCAATTTCACAAAGTGTCTTTTTATGTAACTTGTATTTGTCCAAACATTACGTATTTTTACACGTAACTTGTATTTGTCCAATTATTACGTTGTTGATAAAGACACTTCCTTTCTCTTAGCATTTCGAGTTTCGCCATGTTTCAAAGAAACTACACTAAAAGAGTTTATGCCTATGCAGTCACAAATTCACCTAAATTAGATGTGCTCTCTCACCCTCAAATAACCATCAACAATCAATTGTGTGACGACCGATTTCAACAACTAAAGCAAACATAACATTACAAGGGTATGGCGCTTGAGCAACTCAGAGTCAACAACCAGAGCAAACACTAGACTTTCAAAAGAATAGCTAGAAGGGTTAGTAGAACTGGACAAATTAATTGTGATAGAAGGTGCACAAACAATGGGGTCCCTTAGTGTGAATGCAACTCTCACAAGTTATAGATATGGCATGTTTATATCAATCCTAGTTGGTTAGATACAAGAGGAAGGAGAGGTTTCAAAAAGCATTCTAAAAGAATAACAACAGCAAGTTGGCATTCAAGAAGCAAGGCATTTGTTTGCAAAAGTTCATATGGAAAGTAGCAAAGTTGTGCCACCAAATTTACTCCATCAATGGAGTCCTAAAAAAGAGTTGATGGATTCTTTTGTTAGGTAATTCCCAAGTCTCATCTGTTGGGTTCTGGAGGGGCTTGATGGATCTCAATTAAAAAAATTATATTGAGGATTGTTAAGAACATCCCCCTATAACGTTGAAAAGATGTATTACATGTGATGTGTCCTCCAAGCAACTTCGAAATGCACATACATTGGAGTGCAAAAATATAATGCGGGTACTTGCAAGAAGGGATACTTGGATGTTGTACATACTCCAATGGCATGCATGAGTTAGTTTGTTGTGTTAATGTGGAAGGTAAAGTACCAGGAAATACGGTATGCAAAATTATGTTGTGCACAATGAAGAGGATGCCACGATATCGATGCATAACTAGCCTTAGATGATGCGCCAATTGTTCTTTGCACGGCACTAATGTTGTCAAAGATGCATGGCACAAACGTTGTCAAAGAGTTGTGACCATTCAGTATTGTTAAGAAAGCTATAGTGGAAATTCATGGGCTTACCCTACAGATAAATTGCAATCTTTAGATGTGTTGATCTACAAATCCTTGAAGCAACACTTCGAAAGGTCTAAAGAGGGTAACATTAGCTTCTCAGTGCAATGCATAGTTCAATAAAAATGAATTTGGCATAAAGTGCATCTAGGATGCTTACAATTGCATACTCCAAATCCAATTGTTTGTTCCAAACTGTGGAATATGGTTCCAAAATCTATTATGATGGAATGCCAGGCCAAAACATCAATGTCCCAATTGTTGAAAGTAGCAATAGTGATGATGCCAAGCAAGCAATTGTGATGCATAAGAGAATGGGTTGAGAAAGGACTTTCTTAGGAGGAAAGCTCCCAGTAAATGGTGAATGGCATGTAGGCCACAAGGCATTTACTAGGATCTTTTTGACCAAAATTTTTGACCTGGTTCATTCCTTTGTGTGGGCTGCCCAAGAGGTAAGTAAAAATTTTGGAGGGTTTGAACCATATGAAATTGGTGGTGAAGGGCACTATTTACAAGGAGCTAAAGGAATGATGATTTATCTATGTCATGATTGCTGTCATGATTTAGCTATGTCTTTAGTATTTACCTTCAGAGAATATAATAACTATTGTGAGAGCAGAGGCCCAATTCCATCTGAAAGTGTCAAGGACAGATGGTTGAGATCCATCCTCTACCATCCTTTGCACTTCACTGTGATAGCACAAGCTTAGACACTCAAGTTCTTACAATCTCAAGTTCTCATTGTGATAGTGCAAGCTTAGACAGTCAATTTCTTACAATCTAAAAGTTGAATCTAATGCCATGGAGACCCTTAATATGTTGCAAGCCATGATGCTTATGATGTCAAATAAGAAATCACTCTTTTGCAACCATAGTATTACCAATATCACTGAAGAGGTTTTGAATGACCAAAAAGTACCTATTGAAAATCACATGGTATGTGCCAATAACATTGCCCAAGCACACCAACAAACATTCCTCACCAGCACAACCTCAAGTTCCTTTGATTGGACACTTATACATGTCCAAGGCTGTTGTGGTGTATACAGATCACAACTCTATAGGCATACACGTACACTTCACTAGGTAATCATTAAAATCAATGAGCCTATGATCTCACCCAAATCTCCTGTTTCAATCCACCCCAATGGCTCACAACCAATCCCGTGCCTCCAATCCATGATCAATGGTTCCCAACATTTCGCCTTTCATACCCATGCTAAAATCCCCAACATTTTGCCTCTCAAGTCCCCAATATTTTACCTTCTCACATGCTAACATCTCTGCAAGTACAAAGGGATTCTTCCATAAGTCACATCCTTGCAATTTGCACGTACAATAAGTGGCCTAACCTACTCCTCTATTTTCCATGTCCAACCTGCATTAGCTTGCACCATTCCCCAAGCTTTGGTTAAGCTTGTGGGTGAGATCTAAGAGTGCAAACATTGCCTTGTTGAGCAGTCTCCTTTGGTAATATGGAGGGGATAACGTAGGGGGGGGGGGGGGGGGGGGCAGGAGAGGAGAGGAGAGATGGATGGATATAGGGGAAAGAGGGGATATGGGACTGGGAGAAGAGGATTGGAGAGATGGAGGAATGGAAGAGGAAACCTAAAAACGAACCCACATCTTTTTGAAAGGAAATAAGAAAGCAACGTGAAAAAAACAATATAAATAAGCTACTTACTTAGAGTTTAGGATTGATAGTGTGAAGCCTAGAAAGCAAAGAAATAATGCTTTGTGAGGATCAAAGGAGTGCAACGAAGCATAGAAAGGACCAAACAAATCTGGGAAAAAAATAATTATGATTCGTGGAGTTTTCAATAGCATCTCCCCAAATTCTATGCATGGTAAAATTAGACTAGAGTTGGAAAAGTTTAAAGCACAATGCACATCCTAAAAAATTTATCAATGTGGAAGGAAAGGTTATGAAACTTACCTAGAACAATAAAATCAAATATAGACAATCATAAAACTAAAAAATGTCCTTACTTCCAAACTCAAAGAAATGCTTCAAAAAGTTGAAAAGAGATCAGAGAGTGTTGCGCAGGGCTGGGGGAGTGAAAAATATAGGTGGATGGAGGTAGTGGAATGAAGGTTTAAAATTTGCATCCAATCATGGAAAGAAGTGTACAATTTCAAGAGAGCGTGTAGCTTGAAGTAATCCTATTGAAGCTAACAAGGCTTGAAACTCCCTTTGTTGCAACCATTTAATCGACATATATGATGACTAATTTTGGAAGAGCTCCTGATAAGTCCTTAAACCAAAGGTCTTACCCCAACCAAGCTTCCTTAGCACAATCAACAATATTGTATGCAAATGATTGGGTACATATCTCCCTTGAGACTACCTTTTTGCATGCTAGCTTTGAATACGGAACCAAACAAAGGGGGATGCATTAATTTTACGAGGAAAAACCTATATTTTATTTTCATTAGAACTAGATCCCTTTATCATAAAAATATACAGACTAGTCACTTATTCATTTTTACATAATATAAATCTTGTTATTATCTTAAAAAAGTATTGAAAAATAATTCATTTAAGAAACGTCCCTCATAATCACTCTCAATATAATAATATTATACATAAATAATTACTTATATAACACATTTATATCATATGGCAATATCTTTCAAGTGTTTTTATAGTATTAGTAACAAGATATTTATGGACATGTTTCTACAGAAGTTTAAATTACTGTAAATAAGTATTAACTTGGGCTTATATATCCCTCTCATAAAATACATGTAATATTTAATACTATATATGCAAGGTTTTTCAAAATATAACCCTATAGATGTGCTCAAATGGGGTTTTCCGATCAATTTGAGTGGCTGAATGACTATATTTGGACATTGGATGTGAAAGTTATGTCACTTTTAAAAGTGCTGTCCAAGGTAGTTTGGATGTGAAAGTTATGTCACCTTGTTCAAAGGGGTTTCGCTGGCGAAACTACCTTGATGGCTTGCTTCAATGAGTTTTCTTTGGAGAAACCCTTTCATGAAGATAGGTTGAGAGAGGTTTTTCAATGTCACCCCCTATTAAGTAAAAAGTTGTAAGAAGGGTCATAAGGGAATTTTCATAGAGAAGTCTACTCTACATGTGGGTTTCTTCAAAAGCCATCCCATTATGTTCTCACCATTCCCAAAGATTCACATAAATATTCGTGTATAAAATAGGCATTCCTATAATACTTTTCATATTTCTAAGTGAAACTATGTTTTCTTCTGATCCATTTTTGTCATATTTTTGCATAGTTGGAAGCTTTTTTTTTCCTTCGCTCAGACGCTCGGAAGATTTCGCTCGGAAAATGCTCGTCCCCAAACAAAGGGCAAAAAGCAGCCTACAACACCATTGAGATACAAAGTTGTTGAGGCATTCCAAATAGCACAAAGGTAGACGCAAACCCCGATGAACAAGAATAGCATCAATACAATCCCATTTTATGTGGTCGTATGACTTGTCTAAATCAAACAACAATGATGATTTTGATCTCTATCCACCATTGCATGCAGAAAAGCGCAAACCAAGAGCTTTGGCACTAACTTGATAAGAGGTATTCAACATAGTTATAGGATGCAAGTCCACAACCCTCAACTAATTTTGTCTCTTCAAAACATCTTCATTAGGCTTGCATTAACATCTTTCAAAAGGAACCCGAGCATTCACCATGACAACTAGGTCGAATTTTAGCTACGAAGAACTCAATAGTTGGACCATCTAGGCATAAAGATCTATCCCATAGTGAGAAAATTTGAGTTGGCCTTAGTCTATCGAATTCTAGCACCCACACTGGCACTTCCATTCCTCATAAAAAAACAGTATGGCACTCAACTCTGATGCAAATATATTACTCAACAGAATTGTGTTACAAAATGCAAAAAAAAAGTCATTGTAGAAGCTACTCGATATTTCATGGGATGAGAAAATTTTGTCACACTCTCATTGGGTAAAAGCTTGCAAGAACAAGATTTATTTCATGTAATATCGTACTTCTCATGTCAAAACTTTGGTTCATTAGAATATTTTCATGTGCTAGTTGAACTCAAAAGAACACTTGATGCCAAGGCACAAGTGTGCTTATGGGATATAGTGAGGAAAGCAAGCTTATTGATTATGGGATCTTACTAAAAGGCAATTCATTCTTTTGTGATGTCATTGTTGATGAAAATACTTGTTGTTATAATCAACATAACAGTTGTTCAAATACCTACTAGGAGCTTTGGGACCATTCCATAAGGTTTCTATGAGAGGCCTAAGCGTTGTAAGAAATCCATGATGGCTCATCAGCCAATAACTCATGCTCCATTCAATCAAACTCCAATAAGCACAGCCAATATTAGGAAAGGCAAAGCTATTATACAACTACTGAATATGACACAAATTAGAAAGCTCTTTAGCTATAGCTCAATTATGCATTTACAGACAAAGTGATGAAGATTCATGTGCCAACATCACATCAAGAAGTTATAGAAATCTAAAATGGAAAGTGACTATGGATGAGGAATATCAAGCCATCTTGGATAATAAGACATGGAAACTTGAAGAGCTAGCCAAAAATAGGAATAGTATTGGATGCAAGTGGGACTACAAAGTTAGGCTCACTTTTGATGCTTAATTCGACAAAAACAAAGCCCAAATTTTTTGCCAATGAATAGTCATAAGAGTATGAAAAGAATTATGATCAGAATTTTTTTATGGTTGCCAAAATGACAATAGCTAGAAGAATGATGAACATAGGTGCACACTTTAATCTACCCACTATTAGGTGTATTTGAAGGATGTAAGTCATCTCCTTGGAATAGAGAAGTGTGCATATTATACAGAGATGTCCAACTTGTGGAGGCTATGTATTCCCTCCTCCATCTTCTCTGCTCCCACCATCACTTCTCTTAGTAGTTTAGTCATTGGCCCTTGGGTGTGCAAGACCCCCAGTAAGGATTGTAGGAAGATTCATGCAAGGTTTAACCACCACAAGATCCCACTTGCTCCATTGAATGCCCATGAAAATGCTACTTTAATTTTTCACATCACTCCATAAATAATTAGTTTAGAGTGGACTAACATATTTAATCAACCATAGCAAGGAAATAGTAAATTGTAAGAAGAAGGTTTTTGCAAGGCCGAATCACAACGGTCATGGTTTTTGACCAAATAACCATTCCCTTACAATGTCCATAAAAGTGCCAACAATGTTTACATCAAGCCGAGCAATTCTCAATATTTTTTTGTAAGATTGAATTACAAGAGGAGCCCATATGTCCCATGAAAATGCCAAATCGAGAGTTTGCATCTTGGTAAGAAATTCTCAATAAATGATTGCTTTAGAGTATTCTAACAAGGCTTGAGCCCTTCAATGCCATGAAAATGCCACTTTCGACAGTTTTCATAACATGTCAAGACATTTTAAATAAATGATTAGCTTAGAGTGGGCTAATGAGTTTCCTTTTGCTAGTGCCTAAGAAATTTACTTCACTCAAGGACTTGGCCAAGGGCATGCAAGTCCTTATTGAATGGTAGGAACAAGCCTTTTCGAAGAATCATTGGAGGGATTCCATGTTCCCCTTCAATGTCCATGAACATGCCCTTTTAGCACATTTTACACCTTGGTGGGGGGACTGATAAGGGATTGGCTTAGGGAATGGTGGTATGAAGTCTTGTGTGAACCACCGTGCAATTCCAATTCCTATTTTTAATGCCCACGAATTACATTATTTGGTAGTTTTTACACCATAGTGAACAAATTTTAATAAATGATTGGTTTAAAGTGGGCTAGTAGATTCCAAGTGTCCCATGCGTGTGCAAGATCGTAGACGATTTTCCATAAATGATTGCTTTAAAGTGAAATAATGGGGTCCCATTGGCATTAATAAGTTGCAGAATAAGATAGTATTTTGCTTTATAATTTAAAATAATTAAATAATTGAATAAATAATTCTAAAATAATAGATACATATAAAGAATTTGCATAATTGCATAAATACTAAGGAGAAACAAGGGGATCTCGATGTCTCATGAGAGTGATACATGAAAATAAATTCAATAGACTATTAATTGGAACTAATGCCACTTAATTTACAATCATGCAAAGTTTATTAGAATAACTCCATCCAATGTAGTAAAAGAACATATCCTAGGTAATTATTAATAACTAGTATGAACATGAATCAAACTAAGTGTATTATCATACCAAAGTAGCTACTCTAGCTATTACCAAAAAACTAGGATGAATTATCAATGCAAAAGAAAAACAAGCTAAGCTTAGTCCTTTGGAAAGGGACCACGTTTGGGTTGATGTGGACCTCCCCTTTCTTTCTTTTGCCTCATCAAATTAGAAGAGAAAAAACGAGCTAAGAATAGTCAAGTGGCAAGGGAACACCTTTGGGTCGATATGAGCCTCCCTTTCTTGCTTTTGCTTCATGTCAAAATTCTAGAATGTTGATGATGTGTTAATAAATATAGCAAGCCCCTTGAATTGTGCAAATTTAGAGACAATTTTGTTTCAAACACAAACATCAAGTAATGCATCCATAATCAAATATGAGCTACCTCCTCTTGGGACTGGACTTATGAATTGAAATGGCTACTAGATAGCCAATGGGATGGTTGAAGGGGGGTGAGGCAGGTGGGAAGGAATAAGAGATTTAATGATTGGAGGGTTGGGCATTATGGAAGTTGAGGTAGACAAATAGCAAAAAGCGATTTTGGGAAGGCCTTTATGCATAGCCTCTCCTACCTTATAGATGTACAAAGATCTCTATTCCCCATCTTTATCCCCTATTCCCCATCCATCCTTCTCTTCTATCTCTATCGCATCCATATCATTGGTCTCCTTTTCCCTCTATATCCCATATCTCTCCTATCATATCTCTATCCCATCAATATTAGTCATCAGCATTGAACTTTATCTTATATCCCCTATCCATCCTTCTCTCTTATCATATATATATGCCCTCCATATAATCAATCTCCCTTCCCCTCTTTATCTCATATCTCATACGATATCTTCTATCCATCCAATGTCCTCCTATCCTATCCATCCATCTCTTCTATCATATTCCCACCCCACTATCTTCTCTCAAATCCCCTATCCTCTCCCATATATTCTCTCAAATACCCTATCTTCTACCCTATCCCCTTGCCTATCTCCTCTCCAATTCCCTATCCTATTCCATATAACATTCCCTATCTCCTAGTATCCATCCCCTCTATATCCCCTATCCCATCCATGTTCAACCCATCCCTTTCCCACCTCCATCCCTTCCATGCCCCCATTGCCATTCCCACCTTCATATCTCCTATCCCCTTGACTATCCTTTTTCTCCATCCCTTCCTACCCTCTTCCTCTACCCCTTTCCCTATCCCATCTCAATTGAGGAGGGTATATGGGCGTTGAGGACATCTATCTAGAAATTTGTCTAGTTGTGACCACTCCACTGTAAGGAATAGATGGGAGAATGCATTTTTGATTGAGGTGCTTAAGGAAATGTGTTGTGGGCTTACCACAATAGCTGAAACAACTATCTAGCCTACAATAGGAACTACATGACAAGCGGTTGATGAGGCCTTGCTACGTGCACTCCTAGCAAAATGGATACTCTCACTCATGGCATGCATTGTAGCCCAATACTCCAACACCCACTATGACATTGTGAGATCTATGCACTGCGTAGGGCTCATTTGTAAAGTCCTCAATGAAATGGGGTGTAGGGTGCAAAAAAATTAGGGATAGGGAGGTGATGGGGAGGGGATAGGTTGGATGTTGAGGAGATAAAGGGGATGGGGAGGGAAGATGGAGGAGATAGACAAGAGATGAAGGGAAGGGGATGAAGGAGATCCGGAATATGGAATAGGAATGGGATAAAAAGAGGAGAGAATGGGATATAAAGGCATAGGGACAGGAATGGAGAAGGGATAGGGGATGGAGAGGAGATAGGAAGTGGGGATAGAGTATATGAAGGGGATAGGGGACATAGGATAAGAGAGGGGACTAATATGGGATATGGGATAGGAGAAGAAATAAATAAGGAGATAGTGGATGGGGAATGGAGTAATAGGTCAAATAAGGGATGGGAGGGAATAGGATAGAAGGTGATAAGGGAAGGGGATGAGATGAATATGATATACAAGGAAAGAGAGGAAGAAGAACATCGTGAGGTGAATATGATACATGGGATTAGAGGGGATGGGGATGGGGACGGGGATGGATTGTATAGGGAGGGATAGGATGGGATTAAATGTCTTCAAAATTGATATGAGTTAATTATGCATACTTTTTATGAATTTAAATCCAATTTCCAATCATGCATGTAGAACATGTTTTTGTATATGCACTTAATGCCCACTTAATGCTTTTGTTATGTCTTATGGTATTCATATATTTGGCGATACTTATTTCAGGATCATATGTACTTATTGTCAAGGATGGTTCTCTACAATGTCTCGTAATGCAATTGACAATGGAAACAAGGGAAGTTTGAGAACTTATTGCTTTATAAGGGAGGGGCATAATGAAAAATGACAAGGAATAGCTAAAATTCAAGGCAAAAACAAATGATAGTCTTACACAAGTTAGCTAGTGCTAAGACACTAGCCAAGGAGAGTAAAAGTTTATAGGGGGACAAGTAAGGGAGCCTTAAAGGTGATGGGAGGAAGAGACTCGAGGAGAACGGAAGTGGTAGAAAGATTGCTATACACTTAATGCTTAAAAGTCAAAGTTGGAACGAAGATAACGGTGTACTTTGCTAAAGGGCTTAGCACATGGGAAGAAATAGGATGGGAATGGGAAAAGGTGGTCCCATGCATATTTCTATCCTATTCTTATCCCACATGTACTAACAAAAAAAAACTAGTTTCGATGATTTAATGAACAACCTCGCTCGGAAGTCGCTTGAGAGTGCTCGTCGATGTCACCAGCGTTTGCATCATCTGGCAAGAAAATTTTCTGTGCAGTAGAGAGTAACACGATCATTCTGTGGGTTATTCGGAAAATTTCTCCAATCTCGGATTCTACAGAGGTGTGACAATCCGTTTCGATTTCTGTGAATACCTTACCTGATTTCACCACGGTTCACGTTCCTGGCGCCAGCTATCAAGGTCTTGCAGTGGCCTTCACTTGCAGAACTACGTCCTTATAGGAATAGCCGAAGGAAACTGAACGCGTTTGTCGAAAATTTTATGACATAGAGAAGAAATAGGCAAAGATCTCGTCAGATTATGTACAATTTTGCAGGATTTAGCTTCCAAAAGGTCAGAAAGGGAACAAACACATACAGGAGTACTCTTCAATCGTAGGAGACACTGAAAACCATCGTCCTTAGATATTTCTTCCTCAACGCATCGTAAACACCTTCATGCATAGTAAGATTTTAGAGCACCACAATAAAGTGTGAACCGCACTTGAAATAGAAAGTTCGCAGCTCTGCCAGGGCTAACCTTGTTCCATCCAATCGATTAATCTTCTTGACTCAATATCTAAGGGGACTAGCCGCTTCGTCTTCATTTCTGCGTCACTTGCACAAGGCAGACACTAAATCACTCTATCGGTTCCATAGTTGGATAAGAAATGGTGGAGGCGATTTCATTCATGCTTGCAAACTCAATCCAGATAAATTTCACTTAAGGATCAGGATCGCGCCTGCAGAGTTACGTCCAGGAAAAAGCTGTCTGATGAAGCTGATATTGAAAATCGCGAGACGATGGAGATTTCTGGTCTGAACTCAAAAACGAGAGCTGCATTAGATACTTCTGAACGAAATGTGTGCAAACGCTTTGAACGCATATGCTTCATACCGCTCGCTGTTACTGAAAATCAACAAGCTCTACTTGTATTCTCCCACATATTTTGTAACACCATCAAGAGTTCTGAGATTACCAATTGCAGCGACTGCTGCTCCGTTATCGGTCCGACCTCTTTCATTGTCTGCGCTTGTTTCGCACTAACCCCTACCTGGCAGAGAGTTTGACACTAGAAACGCTAAAGACACACGCGAGCCTCTCTTAAACAGTTTCAAAATTCATCGAAATTCTGTGCGTATTTAAACAGTTTCACAATTCACCGAAATTCTGTGCGTCTCCACATCGCAGTCTCGAAAGACCGGGTCGATTTTTACAACGCGAAACAGCTTCAAAATTCATCGAAATTTTGTGCGTCTTCACATCGCAGTCTCGGCAGAACGGATTGATTTTCACAACGTAAGGGATGATCACGAATCCGGAAATATATCGATCCTTGAAAGAGTCCAAAAACATACTCTGGTTGCATTCAAACGATGAAATCGAAGAAAAAGAGGCGTGATCTTACCATCGTCGTCTCGTGGAGAGCAGCAATGAGCTCACAGACTATGCTTCCAGCTTAACCTAAACACAGCATTCTGCTCGACGGCCAATCCTATCCTGTCCTGTTTATCTTTGAATTTGCCATAGCAATTATCTGACCTGCCTTAATCCATTTGCGCCCAGGATAGAATCTA
Organism: Dipteris shenzhenensis; assembly: GCF_047967505.1. Classification (NCBI taxonomy): domain Eukaryota; kingdom Viridiplantae; phylum Streptophyta; class Polypodiopsida; order Gleicheniales; family Dipteridaceae; genus Dipteris; species Dipteris shenzhenensis. Next base: position 32,930,844 of record NC_141613.1, read on the forward strand.
TAGGATGTTAAGGTATGAGGGAATAAAGAAGTGAGGCAAGATTTAAGGAAATCTAGTGCAAGGGGTATGTGGGTAAATTGAGTTTCATTCTCTTGAAAATTGCCAAGGAGTAAGAGCCAAGCTGGCTAAGAAGTTCCAAATTAATCGAGTGTGTGGGCTCTATGGGAGAGCAATGGAACATATTAATCATCTATTTTGGCATCGCCCTCTTTCGAGGTGTCACTTGGCTACGATTTGAGGCTACCATTAGAGGACATTCCCGTGTAGTGGAAGCTCCTTGTGAAGTTTTTGGCGTAATTCATGCCATGAAAATTTGGCGACCATTCCCTCGTCTTTACCATTCGAGGATTATCTCCATCTCCTTCGTTGTTGTAATGCTCTACTGCAAAATCCTAGCCACACAACCACCTTCGGATCTTTAGGGCCTCCTACAATCCTGCCTAATATTGACCAAATACCCGATGTTAGTGGAGGCCTCCAAGGATACTACAAGCACGGCGAAGTCCAAGGTTCTTGACGGGGGAACGACTCAGAACTTCCATTGCATAGAAATAAGGAGACGATTTGTTGGGAATGCCCTCTTAGGCTCGGGGAATTCACTCTTCATGAAAGGGGGACGTCACCTACGTGCATGAACTTCAAGAAAACCCCCTATTTAAGATCCATGTAGGATGATAAAACACCCCTATTTAAGCTTATAAGATACTACCAAAATTCTATTATGTCCCCCCTTTCCTTAAATCTACATTCTTTCTCAAGCATTTAGATCACACAATAAGCAAATTTAGATTACTTTCCCTATGACGATTTAAAACCATACACAAAACCAAACTTGTTTGGACTAGTCACCCAAGGTAGCCTATACTATGTCCCCCCCTCTTAAATATGGCATGGCCCCCCTAACTTAAATTCAATATTGGGAAAAAATAAAAGGCCCCCCACCCCTAATGTATAAGCTTATGCCTCATTAAAAAAAACCCCCCTATTATACACACACGTGATATCATAAGTTTCCTCTTGTGAATCCCCCGGGCTCTTAGGCGGTCTGGTTTGATGGCTACCTTCCGAATAGCCAATAATTGGAAATTGGTGCTGCTAGTGGATGCTTACGCACTTCCGTCTACTCTACACGCGTGCTGGCCCTTCGTGAGAGGGGTTGTTTATTACTCCATATGGTCTATCAAAAATCAACTGGCCTTTCGTGCCAACCCAGGGACAGGATCCAAATAGCTTGTGGTAATGAAGACGGCCAGGTGTACCCTGTTGGATACAACAAGGATTTTAGAGACTTCCCACTCTCTAGTCAGCAGTCAGTGCCGCACTGACATAGGGAGAGCACTGGTCTTAAGTTTTGAATGAGTGATTCCACAGTCCAAGCATAGGCATAGGGCCCCACTCTATTGTTTGGCCTCAGTTTTGTAATGGGTCTCCTTGGGACTGACCCCCCCTTTCTTAATATGGTCTCCCTGCATTGTACACCTCTAAGTGGATGTCAAGAATGAGTATGGTCCAAATATGAAGGCACATTTTTATATATCACCATTTTAAATTATAACTATATTCTTTTAATCTTAAACATGCAATCTTGATAAGAATGCTATTTGTGGATGAATGTAGCTATATATTATGGAGATGAGGAATTTGAAGCTCCACTTGCTCATTTGTTTGAGAAAAAACTTTCACAAAGGACTATCCTACACCAATCAAATGTGGAAAGGTACTCATTTACCCCTTAAATATGCAACTTGTCCTTATGATAACATTTCAAAATTATAATCATAATGTCATTTGTATATTAGTTAAACATTTGAACCTTATGTAAAATGGCAAGTTGGAGATTAAGTTTGATATGGAACATCAAGTTAAATATTCTTCTTGATATAAAACATCAAGATCTACTGTTGTTGGACCAGGTAACATGTTGAACTATCAAGCTGATGTTGGACATCAGGTTGAATTTTCAACCCAATGTTGGACATTGAGTTCAAGCTTCAGTTCGATGTTGGACATCGAGTTCAAGTTTCAACTCGATGCTGGACATCAAGTTCAAGCGTCAACTCAATGTCCAACATCGAGTTGTCACTTGACCTCGATGCTTATGCTTGACATTAAGTTCAAGCTTTAAGTTGATGTCCGACATCAAACAAAATCTTCAACTCGATGTCCAACATTAAGTTCAAGCTTAATCTGGATGTTGCACATTAAGTTCATAGTTGCACATTAAGTTCATAGTTTAACGTCAAGTCCTTAAATGAATTCATGGTGTGAAGCATCTTTAATTTCTACTTTTGAGTAAAGTTAACCTCCAACTCAAAGTTTTTCATTGAGATGGTGTTTTAAGAGCCATTTTTTCCCTTATCACCCTTCAAATTTAGCCATCCTCACTCCTCTTTGCTCTTTGCTCTTTGCTCCTTCTCCTTGTTGTACTTTTACCCTCACCATTGCCATTTCTTGTTTGCTTCCTTGTTTGACCACCATCGTTTCCCTCATGGCAGTTCATTGATGTGAGCATTTGCTACTTCCTCCACCTCCAAGAATGAGATCCATAGATGATTCCAAATCTTCACATGCGAACTCTTGTAATGTGATTCCCACTTTGCAAAAATGTGGTTGCTCTCATTTGGAAAAAGTGTTTTCAAGAGTATGAATCGTTTTTTATTCTTCCCTTTAATGGCCATCCCAAAAATAATGTCTAGGAAATGTGTGCACATTTCCTATTGAGGACAATAGAGCAACCTTTCCACTTCAAGCTAAAGCTGGTGCTTTTCACTCCTTCAAGAGTTAGCTAGCCAACAAGGTATGTTTATAACGAGAAACTAGATGTGTGACAAAATATAGTCTCCAAGGAAAGGGAAATCACATATTACATCTCTCATAGAAATCATTTTCCTACCAAACCCAACATAATATCTTCTTACATCTCCATTTTCTGCTAGTCTAAAACAATCAGATATCCCATTGTTCCAATAGTAGAAGGGATGGAGCCTTGAACTGGATTGCTTCTCAATGTCAAAATATACAACCTACTTAGATTTCCAACTTCAAGATGGATTTCACCACTGAGGTTGTTGGCACTCATGTCAATAATGTGTGCAAAAGAAAAGTTGCCAGACATGTATCCTATAATTGAGAGTATGTTGTTAACTGGCTTAGCATTTGGAGCCAATGGGATTTTTTATTGCTAGAACTTGGGAGGTACACCTCTGAGATCACTGTAGCTCCATGCAAAGTCTCTTCATTTTCTTTATTTGAGCAACTATCTCATTCTGAATTACCTTTATTGTTCAAAATTCTTCCTCGATGCCTAATTGAGTTTGCTCAAGGACTAAGTTGCCAAGTCGACTTATTGTCACCTTGGGCTCAGCTAATTTTCTTTCTCTTGTTACATCCTTAGAACAGTGCTTAGGGTAGAGGTCTTCCTGCTCTACTAATGGTTTCGCTTTATTGCACTCCTCTCCTTTTGGAGTTATTGTGAAGAGTTTGATGTGCTCGTGCCATAGCTAGCACTGCGCCTTGACATAGCCCTCTTCTTCAATGAAGTAACATTTGACCCTTTTCTTCCCTTTGTCTTGATCTCATCTGGGTTTTCATCTCAATATCCTTGGCCTCTTCTTAAACCTCTTCCTCTTCCTTAGTCAAGACATGGTGACCTGTCACCCCTTGGTGTGGCTTCTTGGGTAACTTGATTGACATAGGTTTTTTGCTTGCTACTATACGAACACTCAGAGCTGACATGGCTATGTTATACACATGCCTGGCCATACTTGGTCTGGCACTATGATTTTGTGTGATTGTCATGTGAACATTTATTGCATTGCTTCTCGATCTACCTCACATGACTAGTTGTTGCAGTGCTTTGTTGAGTTGTGGTATTAGTCTTTCTTATTGCACCACTTCTCGATCTTCCTCAAAATGACTAGATCTTGCAATGCATTGTTGAGTTATGGTATTAGTGTTTCTTATTATTGGAGATGGGTTGCCTACAACCCATCATTATCACTCTCCTTGATTCTAATTTAGCTTGATCATGCCACTCTTCTCCAGACAGATAACTACATTAAGAAGTTCATCGTAGGTTCTGGTGGAGTCCACAATAGCCAAATGTTGGAGAGAGGCGCCCCATGCAACCTGCTCAATTGATTAATGGGTTTTCATCCACAAGACAAAACGTTGACTTACTTCTCCATTCTTTACTTTCAAGTTGAGAAGCTTGATTCTAACATCCTCTTCTTTGTTGGCTTCTTGGTGGAAAACTCTCAAGAATGCTTTTGTGATGCTAGCATTAGGGTAGAAATGGGGTCTCAAAAGGGTTTCATAAGGAATGGATTAGTCGTAATGAAAGAGCCATGGTAGGGCCCAAAAAGTCCTAACCCCCCCTCATCTTGGTGGGTTAAGCTCACAAGTGACCCCAACTCTTACACCTCTTACACAACTCTTACTCCTAGGTTAGAGCCAGCAAATTCAAAATTCAACTTTCAAATTTTGAATTCCCTCCCTTCTTCTCTCTCCTCCCCCCCCCTCCCCCCTCCCTCCCTCCCCCTCCCCCTCCTCACTCCCTCCTCCCACTCTCTCCTCCTCCCCCTCCCTCCTCCTCCACGCCCTCCTCTTGCATGCCCTCTTGCTCCTCCCTCCTTCTCCCCCTCCACACCTACTAGTCCACCCTTCCCTCCTCCATGCTTGTTGGTCCTTCCCCTCCATCCCTCTTCTTCAAGTGTCGGTCCTCCCTCCTCCATCCCTCCTCCTCCTCGCCCTCCCCCTTCTTGCGTGCTGCTCTTTCAAGCCTGCTTCTTCACAACTTCTCCTTGCCCTCCCCCTTCCTGCATGCTGCTCCTTCAAGCTTGCTTCTTCACAACTTCTCCTTCTCTACACCTCCTCTATACTCCTTTACTCATGGAACCATTTGAGGACATACAAGTACCAGGTTCACTTAGAGTTGGAGGCTGAATATACAAGCAGGTGTAGTCTAGGATTGAGGGGAGCTTCCAACATCCATAGTGTTAGTTTACAAAAGGAAAGAAGATTTTGACCTTTGGGTAGAAGGATCTTTGTATTCTTTAGATCTTGCCAACCAAAGGACCCCTCTTTTTCATACAATGCATGACCTAGTTCAATTTTTTGGAAATGGTCATGCGGGGTTGCTTGGTTATTGCAATTGGTTGAACAACGCTTAGACAGTGGCTATGCAAGCAAGCGAGATGCCCAGAGCCCAAGTAGAGCAGCTAGCACATTTAGGAAATACACCATTGTTGCAATGCATAACTCTATGTAGGAGTTTCAAAGGTAGAACAAGGATCTTCATGATCAAGCCAAAGCATTGGACTTGGAGTGAAATGCATTGGGCTTGGAGCGACAGAACTTGCAAGAATCACTCTATAAGCTAGCTAAAACCAAAAAAGGCTTGGAAAGATCTATATATAACAAAGTTGAACGAGCCGTAGAGAAGGAATGAGAGAAGGTAGAAGAATGAGTGCAAAAGATGAAAGAAACACTTTTGGGATTGTAGGATAGGAAAAGAAGGTCCTTACATAACACGGATGCATGGGCACCCACTGGTGGTGCTAGAAAGAGGAAAATCCAGGCTACAAGGTTGGTTATCAAATGTTCCAATGAGCTTACTCTTTTGTGCTACAATGTTTGTGACTAAGTTTTGGTTGTGTTCTTCTTTAGGAACTTCATGGAAGATGTGATGGGAAGAATGTATGGGGATGATATTGACTATTCATATGCTCTACTAGTTATAGAAGTCAAGCGTGTCATTGGGATACTAAGGGACCCAAGACACAAGAACCTATGTGTGCAAGTTGCTGAAGAGGTGATGAAGGACTTCAAGGACATTGTGGATGCGAAAGAGATGCTTGCAGCTTGTGATATTGGCGATGTAAGTCGTGTAGCTTATACATCTATTTTCAAAATTTTCAAGTCTTCTATTCTGGGAAAGTATAAGAAGTCTATGGTGCCACTACCCACACCTTGGTCTGTGAGGCGTGCACAACAAGAAACAAACCAACGTGCAAGAGAAAGGGTTCCAGTGCGTAAGGGGCACAATGACTTGGAAGAGTAAAAAGAAATCTGGTTTGCAAACCTTTCAAATGAATGCTTTCAACAATGTCTACTTAGATGTTGAGAAACTACAACAAGCAATGGTCAAATTCTAAAGAGGAAATCCATTACAGCATTGCACTTTACTTAGTTCATTCCTATATTGTGTTTATCCTAACTATTTCTCTCTTTTGTTGTATAGAATGCAATGGCGAGCTCATATTTGTCATCAAAATGGATGAAGCTCAGTTGGTGAAAGAACACAAGTTAGAGAGATTGAGCATTTGCATTATGAACAAAGCCTTAGCTTTTGTTCAAAAGAACGAGCAAAAAGAGCAAGATTTCTCAATTCAACTAGAGAAAGATATATGGTGGCTTGTAGCATTTGAGATTCTAAAAGAGTGTCATGAGACATTGAAGTGGGTTCTAGACAGAACATGAATCCCATCAACGATCCAAAGACAAGAGGAAGGGAAAACACTGACAATAGATGGCCATGGAACATTTTGAGTTGAATGGCATCTTGCTGGTGATTTGAAAACCCTCAAGTGCTTACATGGTTGTGATACAGGGGCAAATGCAATGTTCGAATGCCTTCCGAAGACAAGAGGAAGGGAAAACGCTGACAATAGATGGCCATGGAACATTTTGAGTTGAATGGCATCTTGTTGGTGATTTGAAAACCCTCAAGTGCTTACATACATGGTTGTGATACAGGGGAAAATGCAATGTTCACATGCCTTTATTGCATGTGTTCTCAATGTTAGCAAAAGGTTGGATTACAATGGGAGAATGGCATTCTCTCTTGTAGCCAAATGCAAGCTCCCAATCATGATAAGAAGGATCCAAATTGGGATCCCATCTTGCCCATCCCGATGGAGAGAGTACACATATGTACTTTACATGCATAATTACGCGTACTTGATAAGTTGTATTTGCATCTTGTTTATGCTTGGAATTTAATTTCGCAAGAAGTATCTGCATGGTGCATTGCAGAAGATGAGAAGTTGCACTCAGAGATGGGATTCCATGGAGGACATTTCAAACTTAAAAAGGACAAAAAAATGTATGGGGCAACATAGAATCTTCCTACCAAAGTGTCCATGGGTAGAGCGAAAGGAGATTCCTATCCAAGCATAATCTCACCAAAGACATACATTGTCTCAAAGCAGCTTAGGTTGGGAATACTGGAAAGCATTGTGTGAATTCATGACCAATAAGGCTTCTCGTCCTCAAGTAGAAAATTTGAGAGCTAAAGTATGGACAAAGGTAGATGCACTTATTAAATTGCTTCGCCAGGTTCAAATCAATGAGATGTATCATGAAAGGTTTAGGATGGTTGTGAAAGAGTTTAAGCAATTAATGGTGAAAGCACGAGGGGAGTCGCACATTATGCATTACATAGTGATCTTGCAACCATCATAATATTTGGCACTTGCTTCATTAAAGTTGTTTGTTGGCTGAAATGATGCTCGTCATATTTGCAACATATTCTCTTTGCACATGGACCATGGTTTGTACAGAATTGGGGCCCTTTATCTATTTGAGATACACAAGGGGTGGAGAAGTCACATTATAGAGCCAAGGCATACTACTTCAAGAACTCAAGACATGGTGGTGGTGTCACTCATAGCAATGCATTGCATGAGATGTTCAACCTATTTTTTAGATGTTTACTAGGTAGGACTTTGAAGCATGAAAAGGCAAAGGCATAAGAACTTGCAGAAGTAGTTCAAATTGTATCAAAGAATAGAAGGCGTAGTGCTTGGAAAGCATCCATAGGGAGTCGAGGAGTCACACGTTGGTTGCAAGCTAGAGTGAGAGAAGGGAGAAGATGGGTCCAACCAAAAACAAAAGCTATGGTGTAATTGTATACAGTTATGAAATGAATATCTTGCTTATGTTGACCACAATTTGTGTACTCACTCTTTGAGTCTGGGGTCTATGTGAGGAAAGGAGGTTGGGGAAGGTGGGGTCAGGGTGAGGGAGGGGGAAGAGAAGGGAGGGGTAGGGGGGGCCAAGGGTGGGGGGAGGAAGGGGGGCAATGGCGGGAGGGGGGGGAAAGGGGGGGTTGGGATGGCACAGGGTGAAACCCTAAACGTAATTAAAAGGGTTCTAAAAAGATGATGGGCCTATACAAAACGTTTTTAAAAACCCTAACTCTCATTATTCGATGGCACAAGTCAAGAACACTGCCAGACCCACAGGACGTTGCCTCCACCATTCCTCCTTCAGCTCCACGACCTCCATGGCATCTATGCACACAAACCCCTCTGGGTGTGGTGGCAGCTCCCCCAACTCTCGTGAGCCATCCCCCAACTCTTGTGAGCCCTCCCCAATCTCTTGTGAGCCCTCCCTTGACTCTCATGACCCCTCCCCCAAGTCTTGTGAGCCCTCTGCTAGGTCCCATGAGCCCTCCCCTCTACATTAGTTTTCTCCTCTGCATGAGCCTTCCCCTCCGCATGAACCTTCTCCCCCACATGAGCACTCCCCCAAGTCCCAAGAGCATGTGCCCTCCAACAACTCTCGTGATCCCTCCCCCAAATCCGAGGAGTGTCAAGATGAGTATCGTGGACCGTCAAACAACCACCTTCTTATCTTCTCCCCATGAGAGATAGGTCACCCCTCCCCATGATGAGAGGACTCCCCCAAATGAGTAGAATGTTTTCAAGACCTCCCCGATATCAAGACAATTTTGAAGAGGATTCAACAAGCTGCCAGGAAGAGTACCATCAATCCTGTCCGGGCTATACAGCCCGTCATGAACATAGTTCCTGTGCTCATGAAACAGCGGGGGGTTCGGACAAAGTAGACGTCGAGGAAGTCCCATCACAAGGACATCAAAAAAGGTGCCCAGGGGGGCCACTAAGAAATATGTAAGCTAGCACATGCGATCAACAGAAGGGGTTTTATATTTTTATGGAGTTATAGATAATATACATACATAAGGGGTTTTTTAGTTCAAAAAGTGAAAATTTCCTTATATAAGGGATACTTTAATCATCTCAAAATTTACAAAAGCGGTATATATAGGTTATAAAAATCCATAATTACGGGTTTTTTTTAATACCCCTTGATCGCACATGCTATATAGGGTTTTCACATATGGCCCTCCCCGGGAAAATGTGCAAGCTCAAGGCAACCACAAGAGGAGGATTTGGAGGAGGATCAGTGTTGAGAAGAGCAATGCAAGAAGTTCAAAGCCGACAAGAGGCCATGGATCCATGTTCAGGTACTTGTACAACCTCCACCAAGAGTTAAGAAGTCATACAAAGCAAAGCCAGGAGGGCCCTAAGGGAGATCATATAGCTATAGAAGAGCACCAACAACGTGATCCCCCAAATTTGTCCCATGTCAAGTTTAGGGCATTATGGGCTCCCTACGACGTCTCAAGCACTTTTGCCTTCTATGCCACAATGAAATTCCTCCATGATTTAACAAAAACGATCATCCGAACACCTAGAATTGGTAAAAATCATACTCAAGTTGGCTAGAAATGCATTAAATTAACATAATTAAAAGGATGGAACAAATATATAGCATAAAAAACTTTAAAAAATACAATGGAATAAATAGTATAAATTCATCAAGAGTAGTGACAATGACTTAAAACAAATAAGAAAGACATGTACCCATTAAAGTCATGTATCCATTGAAATATATGTTTATAGTTTAGAATGTATTACAAGAGGCCTCATAGGCTATATTTCTTCTTAGCTAGTCCTATTACATTGAGAATGGGGGTCTTTGAATCCCCTAGTGGACTCCTAGATGTAAACCTAGCTATAATAACACTAGATTTTCCTCTCCTACTACCAATAACATAGATGCTGTTGTTAATGCCCTGTTGTGAATGTTCGATTCAAAATCATTGACAACAGCCTGGTGGTGTAGCAAAATGACCTTGTCGGCATATTCCAAGTAATTTTTGGAGTACCAGATAGCACATTATAATGCCTTGCATTTTAGCAGCTCCATAGGCCCTCTAGGAGAAAACTTGTTGTGGAAGACCAGAGGTGTTCTGCGACTTCGCTGAGGTAATGGGCCAAAGAACAATCTCGCCCAAATGTGCTATGAACATGACCCCCTTGAGATGAGAATTCATTAATGTCAAATGCCTCCTGCAACAATACAACAAGCATTAGAAGACCAACAAAACAAATTATGCTGGAAGACCATCAAAATACAAAACATTGTTTTTGAACTTACCATTGTAGCATTGTCAGCTTCTATCCCTTCCTCATTTGCAATGTTGATGGATCCAGGTGCTATGTGATCCATTTGAGAGGTGGAAGCTTTCTCCTATTCTGTCTTGGAGGTGGAAGATTCTGCATGAGAGGGATGTGCATCATATATCGACATGTCTGCATGCCTCAATGAAACCAATGTCATCAGGAGAAAGTCTTCCATTGGTCTTTGAAACCTAAAAACCTGGGAACTTTTACACTTGCATCAACATTAAGCTTAGATAGGACTCCAAGTGCCTCATCCTCTCATAGTCCAAAAAGAACCTCTATGTCATGAAGGAATACATACTCTTCTCCATCAACAATGATAAGAGGGGGCAAGGACCATATGTCTCCTTTTAGGTCAGCGGTCTCCAATGAAGATTCTTGCTCTACTCTTGCTGGGGGCTCTTGGAGTAGGTCCAATGCTTGAGTTGCTTCCATCTCCTCTCTTACATGGTCAAGATTTTCCTTCGTGTACATGTCTGAGTCTAGTTTAGGGATGAGGATATTAGCAGTTCTACTAGGGGTGCTGGACAATGAGGCCTATTTCTCTAAATTTCCTTCTTGGAGAAAAAATGATCTATGTCAACAAGACAAGCTCAATGAAGTTTGATACCCAAATACACCAAGGTTAATGATTACAAGCAATGTGCACATAGAAGGAGTATAGCTCAAACTCAGGGAGTTTATCACCAAATACCCAAAGAAAGTCCAAGGATTCAAGGATCCCAGGCATAGGTTGTATGTTCCAGTTGCCCCACTCGGAACAAGGAGGTGTATACCAAGAACAAGGAGATGCACACTTCTGGACCACGAAGAGTGCATGCACCTTGCACTATTCAGCTCCACATCCACAGGAAATAGCGATGCCAATGAAAATAGCCACAAAAAGAGTATAGCTCAAACTCAGGGAGTTTGTTCCTCAAATATTCCGAAGAAAAGGCTTCCCGACAACATTCAGGGTTGCTGTGGGGTGTCTCACAGAAGCCTAGCATCGTCACTCCAGGTTTTGAGCCTAGTCTATGAGGTTCAAACCCCAAATAGGTGAAGGTGTGAGGGCGTTCAGGGAGTTTGAGCCCCAAATCACCCGAGCCTAGGAGTGGTGAGGCTAACACAAGTGCTATTTGTTGGGAACTGATTAGGATCACCTCCTAATACCAGGCTTGTCCCAAGCGCTTTAATATGGTTAACACAATCACTATTTTCGCTAGTAGGGAGAGTCAGTAAGAATAGCAATATGCCTTGGCACCCTACGAGCCTAAGAGCCCATGGTTGTAAAGTGAGGGAGAGTGCTAAAAAGGAAAAGGGTTGGCCCTCCCTTCAAAAGGTGTCTTGTAAGGCCAAATGGTTGACTTTGGTCTTCATTGTTGTTTGCACAAGTTTGAATACAAGCTCCCTCTTCTCTTCCAAGAGAGTGTTTTGGGTGTTCTCTTGTTTCTATTGTAGTGCCTTTGTGTTTTTCACTCTACCCCCCTTCACTGCCTTCTCGTTCTTCCCTTCCTCCTCCCTCCTTCTCCCCTCCTTCTCCCTCTCCCCTCCCCTCTTCCCTTCCCCCTTTCTCGCGTGAAACCACACTACAACAATCCGGAGGCCGCTTGAGTGACACTTGCATATGGATCATGCAATGCATTGCTCCCACAAGCAGTAGCTGGGAGTGGAGACTCTGTTGGCATATCTTCAACTACCCCATGACATGTGAGTCACTGCTGAGACCCACTACATTTTTGGCACCACTGCCGGGGATAAGAGGTATGCTTTTGCATTTGCACTTGTCTCCCTTCAATATATTCCCATTGCACAAGTTTTCACGCTTACCTTGGAGCTTGTTAGTGGAGTTGTAGGAGAGAAGAGAGGTGGAAAGAGAGAGAGAGAGAGAGAGAGAGAGAGAGAGAGAGAGAGAGAGAGAGAGAGAGAGAGAGAGAGAGAGAGAGAGAGAGAGAGAGGATGAAAATCTATTTTTTCATGTAGGAATGCCATTTGTGAGCTTGGGAAGCTTGTATTGGATGCTTTTTGGTGTTTCAAGTTGATAGGAACTTAGTGGGCTTGATTGCTAAGGTGTGTGTGTGGTCTAATCACCTCAAAAAACAACAAAACTAAGGATTTTTGTCAAGTTTTGGAGTAGTTTCATGTTCTAGAACTCCCCTTTTCTGAGTTTTTACATTTTGGCTTTCAAAAAGTGTTTGTTTTCAAGTTTTTTTCATTGAATATGTAAAATAAGTAGTGTAGCACCCCCCCATCACAAAAAATCATGAGCAAAAATTGCAAAATCTTCAGAAATCATCAAATCTCAGTCGATGAAACTGTGTATGACTATCCCATCGAGTCGGCACTGTAGTGTATCACACCGACTAGATTCCTCGCCGATCGATGCGTTAGCTGAATCCCTTCAGTCAACCTACATTGACCTGACACCATAATGCTTCCCCTCCCACCTAACCTCTTACTATGGTTTACCTCGTTGCTAGAAGTTAATGCATGGCAGAGTTACTTTTGCAATGATCTGACAAGTCGTTGACTGGTGCTGTAGTGGTTCCTCATCGACCAGTGTTGTAGTGGTTCCCTATCAACCGTTGCTATCTTACTTTCCCACCGTCGGTGCGGTGAAACTCACCCCCATGCCTGTAGTCATAATTGTTCCCCTCCGCCCATTGCGCTACTTCCTTCACACTGCCTGCATCATTGTGTTTCTCTGCCGTTTGGTGTCTTACGCTTACCTCGCCGTCATTGCTATATCCGTAGCCCATCGGCTGATGTGTAAGTTTTTGCTGATTTCCTATCCCACCACCCGCTATTATCCAGCATCCCTATGCCTGTGGGGATATCCCTTCTGACCAATCACACCAACCACATGGCACTCATCATCCCACCGATCATCGTGATACATTCATCACACTGACCGATGCTAATTCCTTATTCTACTGATCATCGTCGCTGAAAAGTTATGCCACCATCTGCCACCTAAACCATACTCCATCGCCCGTTGCTATACCCATAGCACACCGACAGGTGCTATAGAGTTATCTCATTGATTGGTGTGATACCTCTAGGGTAGCTAAGGAATTAACAAAAAATTATAGAACCTCAGTTTAGCTTGGGTGTCGACAAGCAGAGGCATCTCACATGCACTTGAGGTCTGGAAGGATTTTGCCAAAGGGTCCCATGCCAGAAGAAAGTGCTTTAAGTTATATTCAGCCCACCCTCTATCATAGTTGGAAGTCCAAAAGCTCGAGATCCCGAGCCACCACTCATTTGTAGGTCCCTGCCCAGAAACTCCCTCTAGTTCAAACGAAATAGAGAGCCTTGAAGGAGCGATGCAAGATTCCTCAGGTCCATGGGCATCAGCAGCCCCCGTCATGAGTATAGCCTCGCCCAACTCTCTTGCACCTTCAGTTGCATCTAGGATTAGAGGTACATTCTCTAACATGTTCGGCCACTTAGGACGAACAGAGTCGGCAGGCATGGAGAACCCCTTTGCTGGCATGTCTGTAGGAAGGGAAGGCCAGCAGCATGCAGTTCCTGAGCCATAGACCGAGACAGAAACTACCTTCATCAATCCAAGTTCCTCTGCCTACGCTAGACCCCCCCAGTGGGAGAGCATGGATGATGAAGATCCATGGATGAGGAAACTCCGTAGGATAAGGCCAAAAAGTCCATTGCTTTCTTTTCCAAAACTGCTCCCTAGATCCTGTTTGGCATAGAGTAAGATGTTTCTTGTCAACTGTCTGTCTACCCACTTTCTCTTTCTTGAAACTTCAATTTGTTATCTTGTTTACATTACTTTGCTGTTGTTATAGATTCACAAGGTCTCCATGGTGAATAAAAACCATGGCCGTTCTTGTGGAAGACGCTCTGTGGATGATAATGATATGAAGGCAGAATTATACCACACATCCTTACCCCATCGACCTGCTTCTTCTATTTCTTCAGTAGAGAATTCAACTACAGTCAAAACGGAAGGAACTTGGGAAAGGTTTAATGTTTCGAAAGGAGCATGGGTGCTCACGCAACCTAGCAAAAGAAAAAGACCCCAGACAAAAAACATTTTCTTGGCGTCATGGAAGGGAAGAGTACGAGATTTTAAAATCACCAGAGGGAAGATATCGGTGAAAGAAGTTTAGAAAAAGGGAAGGAGATTGAGGATAAAGAAGACCTACGGTAGGTACCAGCCCACTACAAGGCCTATACTATTCAGGATTGTAGGATCTTATACCAACAGGCCAAAAGATCTCGAGAGGATTGTTGTTCTCAAGGGTATGATGGACTAGTTCCAGTCAAGGAAGTAAACTTAGCCCTGGAAGGGAGGACCCACAACCCGTGTTTGTCATCGATGACCTAACTCCTAGTGAGGAGAAAGCCTTAATAGCTCTCCTACGGGAATATAAGGACTGCATGACTTGGAAATACATGAACATGAAAGGGGTACCTGCCGCAATAGTGTAGCATACAATCCCCATGATGGATGATGCCAGGCCACTATGACAACGCCCCTATCTTATGAATCCTAAATACGCACTCATAAAGAGGGAAGAAATCCAGAAACTCATAGATGTAGGATTCATCTATGAGATCGAGCATACAGACTGGGTATCATCCATTGTGATAGTCCTAAAGAAAAACGGAAAAATTAGAGTATGCATGGATTTGAAGAAGGTTAATGCAGCCACAAGACGTGACCACTACCCCTTGCCATTCACAGAACATGTTCTAGAAAGGGTAGTTGGAAGGGAAGTGTATAGCTTCCTAGATGGATTTTCAAATAACAACCAAGTCTCGATTGCCCCCAAGATCAACACAAGACCACCTTCGCAACCGAATGGGGTGTATATGTAGCCAGGGTTATGATATTCGGATTAACTAATGCCCTGGCTACCTTCCAATGTATGATGACCACGGTATTCAAGGAATACTTGAGGGACTTTGTGGAAGTCTTCTTGGATGATATTTGCTTGAACTCGAAATGGGATGACCACCTGAAGTATCTCAGGCTCGTCCTCAAGAAGTTCCACTTATACTGCATATCCCTCAACCCCCTTAAGTGCCAGTTTTGGGTCAAACATGGTGTCATCCTGGGTCACATAGTGTCCCAGAATGGAATGTCTAGATGGACCACAAGAAAATCAAACTCATCTTTGAGTTACCGCCTCCCACCAACGCTAAGGGAGTCCAATGATTTATTGGCCATATGGGCTACTACTACTGAATATTTATCTTGTTCTATGCCAACATAGCCCACCTGTTATACAAATTGCTAGTATCCTTTGAGTGGACCGAAGAATGCCAAACATCCTTTGAAACCCTCAAGCTAGCTCTAGCCACTGCCCAGTACTAAGGTCTCCCGACTGGAATTCGCAACCTTGTCTCTTCTAGCTTTTTGAGGTCGACTAGCCTTTTGGCTAGCACGTTTTCCATGAGTCTTTCTTTTATGGCAAGGCAGAGGCTAGGCACTACATACTCCATTGGAGGAGGCTAGGCACTACATACTCCATTGGCATTACTACCTCTATCCCAAAGGTTAACTTGAAGGGCATACAATGTGTTGCCTTTTTTTTTTTTTTTTGTTGCCACTTTGTAGGAGGTCCTCTAGGCACATAATGCTGCTATGAGCTTATGTGCCCAGTCGGTACGACTAGCTTCTAACATACATGTGATAATCTTATAGCAACTTTTGTTGGAGCTTTTGGCCAAGCCATTTGGTCTGGGGTAGTATGGCATTGACTTCCTATGAATGATCATAAACTCGCTCACATCTCAGGATTGCTATGGTTTCATTGAGGAAGTGAGTTCCTTGGTCACTGACTAACTCCAATAGGCATCCAAACAATGTGATGACTTGTTCATATAAGAACTTAGCAATGGATCTTGCATTCAACCCAGACACTCGAAGGTAATGGCACTACCCTACTCACACAAGCAGGGGCTAGCCCCATAGATAGATTCATGAAAGCTCGTTTCTCCAAGGAAGTCGGATCCCACAACAACAACCAAGTCTAACACAATAGTGCCTCTAGCATCCAATGTAAGGAACAAGCTAGATGCATACTCTACATGGTTCCACACTTGCTATGCTATAGTATGGTGCGCGCCTCCATCGCATTCATCATAATCATCACGTTTAGGTCTAGGTGAGTCAGTGCGGTAGGCATCTCACCTAATGCACCTGCAACCCATGACTCTCTGTTGAACACACTGCATGCGCACACACGGTCTCAGCACCATGTGATTAGAGTCCATGATTGCATTTTTACAAGTGTTCATGTTCTTGCATGCTAACCTCACTGTCACATTGCACAACACAAGTGCTCTCTGCTCAGTCTCTCTGCTCAGTCCACATTTTCCCCCACCCTACTCCTCTTTCCTTCTCTTTTCCCTATTTTTACACAAGCACTACCCCGCTGACCATCACCAAAACGTTCACTACTGACTATTGTTGAAACGTTTAGCACTGACTATCGTCGAAAGGTTCGTCGCCGATCGTCGCCAAGCCATTACACTACCAACCATCATCAAAAGGTTTGCCGTCGATCATCGCGATCATGATATCCAATCGGGTCATCGCCATCCAAAACAGCACCGACCCATCACCATTTGAGTACCACACCGACCACGGCCTAAGACACTCCATGCCGACTGTCACCATAAAATTCAGCACTGATCGTCGCCATACTAGTATCCCGTTGGTCGGGGGGATAGAAGTTTATAAAAGCAGGCCTACCCCACCATTGGGAGAAGCATGGTTCCAAGAGCTAGATGCTTGTGTGATCCACTCGTGCCTCACAAGGGTTGGGACTACACCCTCCACTACCACACAATAGCAACATATGCCGCTCTCCAGGACCCAACAGTTGTGGAGGCACTTAACTTTGCAGGCTTGGGAAGAGTAGCAGCCCATTTCTCATGCCACTTGGACATGACGTTACTGGCGGAATTCCTCAAGACATATGATAGCAACACCGACATTGGTGTCCTGCGTGATGCAACCAGTAATCCCCAACACTACCAGATCAATCAAGACATGGTGCAGGTAGTATTCAACCTACCAGTGGTGGCAGAGAAATACTCCAAGAAAAAAAAAAGCTCGGCTCCCTAAAGAGGTCTATCATTACTACAACTGCCATAAGTGCAAAGGCCACATCTAGTTCACCACCATCCACAAGCCCAAGGTAGAGTGCCCATCAAGAGCCCTACAATGGCTCACTCAAGTGAAGCACACAAACCATCATCAATCCATTGTGCCCAATATCTTGCTGAGAACGGTGAACTTCCAGGAGACAAACTAGGCTGACTACTACTGTAGTTAGATGAGAGATGATCTAAGCACCCATGGGGACGTCATCAACAATCCTATGTTGTACATGCTGGTCCTCTATTTTATTACCCAAAAAGTCAGCATCCGCTAGCTGGCTTCGGCCTCACTGAGAAATCCACCACCGGTCTCGTACAGATCGAGCAGGAAGAGACAGAAACAAGGCCCAAGAGAGCGAGGAAAATGCCAAGTGGCACTCCAGTCACTGAAGTGCAATTGGAAACAAGTCAGCCACTTAACCAATATGAGGAAAGCTAGTTGCATGAATTCATGCAATAACAGCTACGCCTGCAACGGTTAGGTCCTCAAGATGAGGGAAAATAAGTGCAAGGAGCGCCTATTCTCATTGAAGACCTCCAAGGCAACGACACCATCGATATCGGCATCCATACAGGAGTCGAAATTGCACTGACCACCCCACTGCTCCCTTCATCTTTGTCTCCACCACCCCTCAGGAGACAGCATCCTTCACCACCGGCACCTCTTCCATGCCATGGGAAGGCCTAGCAGAGGCCATACAATTTTGCAATACACCCCAGCACAGAGCAACAAGAGGCTATAGCCACATGACGGTAGAACAATTGTCATGCGCAGACATCATGGAGATGAATCTCTTTGAAGCCATGGCACAATTGCCGCAAGTCGCTTGCATGATCTTACGAAGGAGGTAGGAGCAAGCCTTACAACTCTCCTCCAATCTCATCCAAGCCCACCAGTTCTCGGAACATGAAAGCCAGTCGACGATGGTCGCAACTCAAGCAACGGGCCATGCCGCACTACATCGTGCTGAAGAATACTGGGCTAAGGTGGAAGAGCTCAAGCTCACTTTGACGAAAGTCAAGGATGACCTTGCCACCAGTGAATCCATGGCCCGGATGCTCATAGAATAGGTGGACATAGCAGAATCAACCCTGCGCACAATGCTGGAGCAGCAAGCACAGGCAGAGCAGCTGTATGCCCGCACACAAGAGTCCCTGACCAATAGATCTGCTACTTACAAGATCTCTTGGCACAAGAGAGGAACCTCATAGTCTTCCTCCAAGAAGAAATTGAAAGACAACACGCCACTGGCCACTCTGAGGAGTGGGTTGGAAGACCACGAGTAGCAGGAGTTCAGGATGTACAGGGAGGTGTCTACACAATTAGCCACATATAAATGACAAAGAGATAGGATGTGATTGCCACTAAGCCTAATGCACACAAGATCAATGGAAGAACTAAGGAGGCTCAAAGCACACTAAATAAGACATGAGAGGGAGATAGCAAATCTATATCTCTTGCAATGTGCTTGTGTTCTCAACAATACATGATAGGCCTCTTATATAGAGAGTGCCCTTTGAATAGGCAACATCTGTGGCATCCTCTGATCCACATCTCTCCTTGTGGATATCCTCAATCCACATCTCCACATCATGTAGTCCACATCCTAGGGTGGCTTCTTTAATACATTCCTTAGCACATACCTTTGCCCTTTAATCTATGTGCTCATGGCACCATATCTCTCAACACCTCCCCTTGGTGCCATGATCCTTTGGCTACTGCAAGGTGGTCAGATGTGAGTTACATTCCATCACCTCCACTTAGTGCATGCATTGCTATGTAAGGTGGTCAAGTGTGGTTTTTACATGTCCATACCTCCCTTGGGTGCTTTCATAGCTACTCTTTGGTGGTCAGGATTGATTTACAAAACATAGCCAAGGTTGGTAAGGTTTTTGCTTCTCAATGCTTCATGTTGATGGCGTTTGCATCTTTACTCGATGTAGCTTCATGCATGATGATTTGTTCTTCCATGTGCCTTGATGCTTTATGTGTGGATGCCATGCTCTGTGCTATGGTCATGTCATGCACTTGTGCTTTCAGGATGCTTATGACAATGATGTGTGCATACATGCATTGATTTGTCATTTGTTGCAAAGTTCTTACCAATTGATTTCTTTCAATATTGGCAGTTCCTAATTGCATACAATGATTTTGATTTAACAAGCGCGTAGAGCTCAAAAAGATGATCACTTTTCCTTTTTGGAGCGTGTCCAAATTCCTCCTAGATAGGGAGTTACGGCTTGTTGAAGATTTTGTGAAGAAGAGGGCCTTTGATGATGTGTCACAGGGATTCACATGCTGCACTCACATTATTGTGCTTAGCAAGAGGTTACTGTGCCTTGGTGAGGGACCCTATGCCACTTGGCAATCTTCTGACTGAATTGAATTTACCCAAGTTTAAGAAAACTTAGCCATGGTCCATGCAACTAAACCTAACCATGGTGATCATTAAACTAACCATAGTTAAATCCTATCTTGACACGTGTCCGTCAATGGAAGAAGCCTTTGGAATTTCTGATGGAGATTTTTGCCATTTGGAGATCTCTATTGTAGGCCACTGCCGTAGACCGTGATGCCATTCGAAGCTCTTTGGAGAGGAGTCTGAGTTGTTGCAAATCTAGAGTGTGGGCTGAGCAGGAGAGTTGGTTGACTGCAGGTCTGAAGCTTTGGAGAGCTAGGAGTTGAAATTGCTCTGGAGCTTCTATTGTGAAAGGGTTGCCGTTTTGGAGAGGCACGGCTTTAGCTGCTAGAGAGCGTTGAGGATGGTGCTACCCGGAGCCCTAGTTGTTGGATTCAGACCCTACTGTGTGGCCATCGCGATATGAGCCGCCATTAATGGAGTGCAATTCGATGGAGATCTGGCGTTGTGTAGTCGTTGCGAGAGCTTGGAGCCTTGGAGTTAGAGGAGAGTGTTTGTGGCGCTATAGATGGCTGGCGGTAGACTTTGGTTGTCGCTGAGGGCTATTGTAGGAGGCGAGGCTCGGAGTTGCTCGGGCTCTGGGAGCTACAAGTCGCTTGCTGGGGCTCTAGGAGCTATGAAGATGGAAGTCGGTTGTGGAACTGGTTGGCTAGCCATTTTCGGCTGTTGGAGTAGGCGATGTGTATGTAGTGGCCTTCGCTTCCTACAAGCATATCGAAGAACTCAAATGTTAAGCTTGACTCATGCCATTTACCTTTTCACCATCCTCACCCTACTCATTGGCTTTAGTGTGGAGGTCGGCACCCTCTCATTGCAGCATGGGAAGGCTGTCATTTTGAACCTTTTCGAGGTGTTTAGATGGTCACCTTGCAGTAAGCCTTCTTGAGCTCACTTAGCTTGTCTTTGATGAAGATATGGCAGTTGTAAAGCTTGCCCATGAGCCGATAGTTGAGGCTGTAGAGTATGTTGCAAGTCTAGAGCTGCTGTCTCACGTTGTTGCACTTGGACTGCCAATGCTATACTTTGAGATGCCGTCTCGTCAATGAGCAGGAGGAGATGTTTCTGAGAGAAACCGTATGATGTAGATTGACCTCCAAACAAGAAAACACAGAAATGCCTCAACCTTTTCCTAACATGTGTTGGAGATGCTTTGCTTGCATAAGTACAAGGAGAAATACACATGCGCATTGGTAGCGCAATTTGTTGTAGTCTTCCTTTCTTTGTAGTATCTTTTCTTCATAGGAGAAGTCAAGAGAAGTCGACTGCATGGGCAAATTTCAATCCTTAAGGGCTAATCTATTTCTCTATACAAAACAAGCATGATAAAATGAATTAACACACATAACCTATCTACCTAGGCTTTACAACAAGCATAGCTCTGATACCATGACAAAGAGATAGGATGTGATTGCCACTAAGCCTAATGCACACAAGATCAATGGAAGAACTAAGGAGGCTCAAAGCACACTAAATAAGACATGAGAGGGAGATAGCAAATCTATATCTCTTGCAATGTGCTTGTGTTCTCAACAATACATGATAGGCCTCTTATATAGAGAGTGCCCTTTGAATAGTCAACATCTATGGGACCTCTGATCCACATCTCTCCTTGTGGATATCCTCAATCCACATCCCCACATCATGTAGTCCACATCCTAGGGTGGCTACTTTAATACATTCCTTAGCACATACCTTTGCCCTTTAATCTATGTGCTCATGGCACCATATCTCTCAACAATACACTCACACCATGCACCATTGACCAAACCCTACAAATGCACTTCGATGCACTTTGTGCATAAAACCTTATCTTCCACCTAGACCTCACTATTCCACTATTGCCTAACACCCTCCAAACTATTCTCCATCATAATCCCGACCACTACCGCCCCATCTTAGCCATGTCATATTTCTCTCTTGACTTTCAGCCCACCTCCCTATCTCTTCTCCACCCCTCCGATATCCAAACCCTATCCGCCCATCCCATTCTTCTTAATTTTCAAGGCTAGTGCTGCATCATAACCGAATCCCTTAATTATCCTACGAACGATGAAGTGAAGCAACTCGCAAAGCTTGAGGAACTCACACCATGGGTCTACACTCCCAAAAGTCTGCATGTAGACATAAATTTGATGTAGACCTACAGCCAAGCCTCAATAGTACAAGCTCAAGGACACCTTGTGGCCTACCAATCCACCGCCTACCAACCCCTCGGAATAATAATACTCTTTAATCAGGTGCTACAAGGTCTCTAAGACTCATTTGAGTCCTTGGTGAGAAATTTTGAAATAGTTCACGTAGCATACCCTGAGGAAATAACAGAGGACAAGGAACAAAATGCAATCACCCTCTTTCATACCACTGCCCCCTTGCAGATATTCCATTACCACCTCCCCTAGATCCCACCCAACAAGCTGCCCAACCTCCTCTTCCTCGGACAACACTACCCGAGTACTCATCCAATGCCTCCAACACCACCACTACACAGCACGGACCCTCCCAGTCCATCACCTCCAATGCTCTGATCAACCTCCCTGACGAAGCCCTTCAACACGCTACTCAAAGCAACACATTTTGTACAAAGCACTGACGTCATGACTCTTGTAGTTCCCACAGAGCCAGAGCCCATGCCACTTGTTGATGACAAAGATCCGCCATCCCTGCCAAGGTCTCCCCCTAAAGATGTTCATTGGTGTCCAGACTTGCAATCCTTCCAAGAGCTATTGGATAGTGCCCTAATGCACCATTGAAAGTGCTAGCTCGAGGGCTCCAACATCCACCTCTATGAAATTCTTGAGGTCCACCCTCTCACACAATTCATAGCATCCCAAGTGCACAAGAGGAGGATACAACCTCGCCCCTAATGCCCCCATCCTTGCGATCGATGCGGATGCTAGTCTATAGCCAAATTGGCAGCTCCCATTTTTGAAGCTGGAGAAATTTTGGCGCTACTACTGCACCGCACCCATTGATCGTCGAGTCCACCCACTCTACATGCCCATGGAATGACATTGGACTTGGACTGCCTTTCGAGCTCTCCAACATAGGACCCCAATGTGTTGTACAATTGTCCTAAGTACAACTTGCCCAAAGAAATGACACAGAAGGGTTTTTGTTTTCACCTCTAGTCATTCAACGACACCTATAGCTCAGCTAGTTGTCATCGTCGTTGTCCATTTCAACCACCTCATCCTCTTACTCCTTTGCGATCTTCTCACCCAAAGTCACCCCATCGATGACCGTATTCACAATCTGACCAACCAGATTGTCTTCAACCCTGACATCGGTCCAACTCAATTCCAAGACCTCTGCCTCTACCTTTGTGTCCGCAACCTCCATGGGGATCACCTCCACACTTACGAGGATATGCATGCCACCCATTTTTGGAAATACCGTTCATACCTCACTTGCCTCATGTCTAGGTAGCTGGACCGCTTCGTCATCCTACAATCACTCCTCACCACCAACCTCCTCTAGTGTGGCTGAGGACAGATCAATAGTAGGAAAGGGGGCATCTTAACATCCACAGAGCACAACCGCCAAATCCAAGGTAATCAATGAGTAAAGGTGACCAAGCCAAATGATCTACATCAACAAGACAAGCTCAAGGGAGTTTGATACCCAAATACACCAAGGTCAATGATTGCAAGCAATGTGTACATGGAAGGAGTATAGCTCAAACTCAGGGAGTTTGATCCCCAAATACACAAAGACCCGCTCCAAAGTCCCAGGATTCAAGGATCCCAGGCACAAGAAGTATGTTCCAACTGCCCCCGCCTAGAACAAGGAGTTGCATACTAGGAATAAGGGGATGCACACTTCTAGGCTGTGAAGAGTGCATGCACCTTGCACTGTTCAGCTCCACATCCATAGGAAATAGCGATGCGAAAACAAAAATAGCCACAAAAAGAGTACAGCTCAAACTCAGGGAGTTTGTTCCCCAAATATTCTGAAGAAAAGGCTTCCCAGCAACATTCAGGGTTGCCGTGGGGTGTCTCGCGGAAGCCTAGCCTTGTCACTCAAGGTTTTTGATCCTAGTCTACGAGGTTCAAACCCCAAATAGGTGGTGTGAGGGCGCTTACAGAGTTTGAGCCTCAAATCACCCGAGCCTAGGAGTGGCGAGGCTAACACAAGCACTATTTGGGAACCCGGTTAGGATCACCTCCTAATGCTAGGCTTGTCCCAAGCGCTTTAATATGGTTAACACAAGTGCTATTTCTGCTAGTAGGGAGAGTCGGTAAAAATAGCAATATGCCTTGGCGCCCTATGAGCCCAAGAGCCGATGGTTGTAAAGTGAGGGAGAGTGCTAAAAAGGAAAAGGGTTGGCCCTCCCTTCAAAAGATGACTTGTATAAAAGGCCAAATGGTCGACTTTGGTCTTCATTGTTGTTTGCACAAGTTTGAATACAAGCTCCCTCTTCTCTTCCAAGAGAGTGTTTTGGGTGTTCTCTTGTTTCCATTGTAGTGCCTTTGTGGTTGTCACTCTATCCCCCTTCACTCCATTCTCCTTCTTCCCTTCCTCCTCCCTCCTTCTCCCCTCCTTCTCCCTCTCCCCTCCCCTCCCCTCTTCACCTTCCCCCTTTCTCATGTGAAACCACACTGCAACAATTCGGAGGCTGCTTGAGTGCACTTGCAGATGGCTCGTGCTATGCATTACTCCCACAAGGAGTAGCCGGGAATGGAGACTCCATCGGCATATCTTCAACTACCCCACGACACGTGAGTCACCGCTGTTGAGACCCACTACAGGGGTGGAGGTACACAACAAATGGGGGGGGGAGAGAGAGAGAGAGAGAGAGAGAGAGAGAGAGAGAGAGAGAGCGAGAGAGAGAGAGAGAGAGAGAGAGAGAGAGAGAGAGAGAGAGAGAGAGAGAGAGAGAGAGAGAGAGAGCAAGCCAGAGCAAGAGGGGGAAGAGTGCAAATGCAAGGGAGGGCAACCTCAAATTTCAAAAATGGAGGGAATGGTAGGTTGGACCAGAAAAGTGGGGGCAGAGGACCTAGAAAGCGGGGGAAGAAAAACTCGCCCCGCTAGGGTCCCATAGGCTCATTGAAAGCAGATTTGGGCTCATGTGGGGGAGTTGCACCTAGGAGGAGGGTCAAACATGGGTTAAGGGGGGGGAGGGGATGGTTTGGGTGGTCCCTATTGTAAGGGGAACAACCAATAGGGGCTCTTTGCAGGTCTGCCTACCCTCCACCTTCATTGCTACACCTCAAATCCCTCTCTAATGCCTTGAAATTAGGAAACATTAATTGGAGGCCCTTTTGAAACCCCATTTCTTTCCTAATGTCTTGGAAGTCTCTGATGGGAATATCATTATTTTTATGATTCATACTTAGAGAAAACTTTGCATATGTCTATAAATGCCTTCATCTTCTCCTCCCCCCCTTGAAGTCTTAAAACTTCAACTTTATGGGTTGGGATGCTTTCTTTTGGTGCTTTCTATCAAGGGGCACCTCAAGTGTGGCTTCTTTATTCTTATGTCCTTTTGCCTCAAGATGCCATCCTCTGGTAGCCTTGAAGGCTTCTTGATTGATGACTCTTGTGTCTAGGGATTCTTGATTTGCCACGTTTGTGTTTTTGGTTTGGGATGCACCTTTGCTCTAGATTGTGCCTTGTTTCCTTTTGTGCACGCCCATTCTCCTGGTTGGCTGCACACCTCAACTTTGGGCTTTTACTACCTTCATCACTCTTGATTAGGTGCATGTCTCAGCTTGGAGCTATTTGATTAGCTAGTGTTACACACCACTCTTGGTAGAGGTGCATCTTGACTTTCAAATTGGTACGTTTTGTTGGATTTTTGGATGGCCTCACTTTAGCTTGGCTTGAATATCAATTCCTCATGGAAGTACTCATTAGAGACATCACTCTCTCACAATAACTCTTTGGGGTCTTCACCATGTAGTTGTTATGAGTCTACTCCCCTTTTTTTGCAATCATCTTTTTTGCTTGGTCAAAAACCATGAACTAGTTCTCACTCCTAGTCTCTATGTAGTAACCTTGTGTTCCATGCTACTTGATGCCATCGTTTGATCTCACTCTTGGCCTTCGATCATCCATTTTTAGTTTCAGATTCACCTACTTTCTTCTTGATTTTTGGGCCTTCTGAACCATCCTACCTTGTCTAAGGTTCTCCTCTTCTCAAGCAGCATAACTTTGATGGCATTCAAAACTCGTTTTTTATATTTCTCATAGATTTGAGTATTTTGCCATGTGCTTGTCTACACTCTTCCATCCAGGTATTTGTTATTGCAGAGGTTCTTAGAAGTTGAAAGTCTTCACCTGATAATTGCAACTCTTCACTTGATACTTGTGTCACTCTTTTGAAGCAGAAGGATACAAATTCAAGAGTTTGCACAATTTGGGCCTTCATCATCATGAATCCTTGTTGACTCCATTGATTGTGCTCTCATGACTAGTAATGCTCACTCCACTTGACTTGCCCCCCCTTAATCACCAAAACGTTGATGGTCTTTTTCCCTCAACTATGGGATACTCATTAAATAACTCTCATGCATTGAGTACTACTACCAATGCTAAGTTGTGTTGGGAAAACTAAGCATCACTATACTAAGGTTGTTGTAACATGGTATTAAACATATGAAGATGTTAAGTGGAATGGACATTAATGAAATAAGCCAAATCATGATGGGAATGCCAAATTGTATTAGGAATTAGGGGGTTCTTGGACCCTCAACCCGTGATGGTGTGCTTAGATCTTGCTACATGTATATGCACCTCTCAATCTAGCACAATAGTGCAAAATCCATACAAGGCTTGATTCTGCTCTCTCTCTCCCTAGGTCTAGCCCGTAATAAGTCATCCTCATATATAGAATCCTTTTGGGTGTTGCCTCATTTACCCATGATAAGTATTGATTCTCGCACTTGCATTTGAACATCTTATTGTGCTTAATGGTTTTTTCTCTCAAGTACTACTTACCCCTCATCAACCCCCTCGACCAAGTTCAATAGAAGTCTTCCCATGTAGTTATCAAGAGTCAACAACCCATGGGTACATTGACCTTTGAACCATCATTAATAGCTCAAAGTACATGAGAGAATCCAACTAATCCACCCAATCCTAAGTATGATTTTGTGGACCAGACCCAAGAAGATTACATCAAGTGGAGGTGCTCCATGCATAAGAGGTTATCTTTTGGGTGATAGCAAATATTATATTACTACGGATAAAAGACCGGGTGCAAAAGAGATTGCAGATGAAATTCAACAAAAACTTACAAATATTCTAGGGTCAACTAAGTGTCAATGCGATGTGGTGGAGCCTCAGATTGATTGTAGAGTCTTTACAATAAGGAACAGCATTAGGGAAGCATAAACAATGTTTATCAAGAAACCCCTTCTATGTAGATCTCTTCTTCTAGTCAAACTAAGCAAACAACAACAATCATAGAAGCCTTGAGGGAGACCAAACTTCAAAATGCTAATCATGCAAACATAGTATTTTCTTTGGATCATGTTTGAGTCTTGTTCGCTATCCTTATGGCATAAAAACATTGCAATCGATTGGGAGATTAATGCAAGCTTTGTGATGCCATCCTACCACCACATTGTCGGATGCATCAAATGAAACTATGCAAAAGAGGGTGAAGTAATCAATAATTAATGATTTATCTCTAACAAGTTTTATGGTTGTCTCAAATGGATGGATTAAATGTTTCTCGCCTTCTTATCAATGTGATGGTTGTCTCTCCTAAAGGGTAAGCCTTCTACAAGTCCTCTTACATAATTGGTGAGATCAAATATGGCAAATACATAGAATATTTATTGATGGAAGCAACTGATATGGTAGAATCCAAAAATGTTGTACAAGCCATCATGTACAATGCAAAGAATTGTAGACACTGATGCCATTTTGAAAACAAAGTATAAGCACCTCTACTTTGGTGGATGCAATTCATATGGGGTAAATCTTGTCTTTGAATATTGGTATAAGTCATTAGACTTTTGCATGGAAGGATTGATTGTTTCCACTCAAATGTTGCATGCATGATGAATGGTCATTGATGTATCATTTTTTGTATTCATGTTTTTAAGTTTTATAGTTCTGTTAGAAGTAGAACCATATAAAAAACATAGATCAAATCATTCATGAATCAAATCATCACAAACAAATATGTGATTCATATAAAATTGTGAAAGATTGTAGATGCACAAATGTTTCATGATAAGTGAACCCTAGAATTTGTGACAATTCATACACCAAAACTAAAATTACACAACACTTAAATGTTAGATCTTCTGTATCATGAAGTCATCTATTGCACCTAAGCCTTGATTCATGATATGATCAGAGTTGTGTAGTTTCATTGAATCGATTGATAGTTTGGTAGAAAATGATCAATTGCATGGAGTTTGATTGAGTATATTTCGTAGTTTGAGCTTTCATTGTGGTGTCATTGCTTTGATCAATCTTCAAATTGTTTGGGGCAAGAGAAGCATCATGATGGAAACAATATGGGATTGTGCTCTTTGGTAGTCTTTAGATAGAAGAAGGGGAGTGTAATTCATTGTGTCTACTCGTTTCCTTTTTATTAGGATGAAGAGGAATTACTATGTCTGAAGATTTCATCATGGCATTGCTGCTCAGTCTAATCTTTAGATTGTGTTGGGCAAGCATTGTGATGGGGATAATATGGCAATGTGGCTCTTACTAGTTACTAGAGCAGAAGGAGTTGGATACTCATCATGGTTGTTAGGTTTTGTTATATGGGATGGAGGTAAGGAAGTTGTGGCTAGAAACCATGAAGGCTAACATGTAGAGTTTTAGTATTGCATGAGAGGCAAAGAAAGAAAAATGGAAACAAGACTAGGCAAAAGTAAAGGAGGAACTCTCTCACACAACAAAGGGCAAAAGAATTGAATTGATTCATTAAAGTTAAAATTATCAAAATCCAAGAAAATCATTAGGAGGAGAAAGCATTACATAGAGGCAACCATGTGAAAGCTAGATAAAATAAGAAAAGGGAACATTGAGTAAAGCCAGTGCAGGTATTTGAGGCACAAGTAAATCTAGCATTTGACCAAGTGTTAATATTTAAATCCAAACTCAAGAAGGTACAAGAAAAAATTACAAATGAGGCCTCATAGATTTTATATAGAGGTCAAGTTAATAGAGGAAGGAATTGCAAAACAAGCGAAAGAATTATTGCAACTCTTGATGCAGCCATGTGAGCCCCCAAGTTTGATGCCATACGAAGAGATGACCAAGATCTAGATTTGGTGCTCAAAGAATCACTCACAAAATATAGGGAGTAGGGGGTCATAGTTTTCCCCACCTAGACAAGCAAGATGATGAAGTCCAAATGGAGCAATGAATAGTGGTGGAACAAAGAGATCAAGAGGCAACCTACATAGTCGACCTCAGAGAAGATGAGTTGGAAGCAAAATTCAAGCATATTTTCCAACATATCATGCCTCACACAAGGCAATAGACCTTGCTGGGCTACCCATTGATTTAAGCAATTGGAAATTCCTCACACAAGGAAATAGACCCTACTAGCTACCCATTGATTAAGCAATTGGAAATGCAACAAAGAGAGATGATGTCTCCATCACCTTGAAGGTGATGCATTAGCTTGATGGAGAATTTATGGCATAGAGCCATAAAGGTTAAAATCTCAAAGGCAAAGTAAATCCAAGATATGCGACTAGATCATCAAAAAATGCTCCTAGATACCATTCCAAACATGTAAATGGCACAAAATAAAAGAGAAAGGACCACCTACTACAAAATCACAAAGGACCACTACTACAAGATGTATTGGGTCATGGAGGTAAGAGCCACTCATATCAGAGGATGGGCTTTAAAGGGGTAATTTTTCTACATTCATCCCATATTTTATTTAGCTAGACAAAGAGCTTTCTTGTAGCCAATCATGTGAAATGTCATTGGGGAGAAGACCAATGTCCTCTAAATATGGTTGTGTTCTATGCCTTTATCAAATTTGCTCCTTATAGCTACTCCTATATTTTGGCCTTGGTAACATTTCTTGTGTACACTACTTATGCCTACTATGCAAAAAATATGAGATGAAATAGGAAGTATGACCTTTTGGGGATGAGCACAATAAGGGCCCATACACCCAAGCAAGAGTGATGAATTAGGGGATTGATGTTGTAATTTTAAAAAAATTACATGGCCTGAAATATATATCCATGGTCTTGCAGTTGATGCAAAATAGTTGCAAGATGGCTTACTTTGATTATTGTAAAGAGTCCTACATTACAAGCAAAGTCATGACAGGTGAACAAAGAAAGAATAAAGAGTAGACAAAAAATATTCTATCACATACACTCATAAATCACTCATGAAGGTCTCTATCTTCTTACAAAGCTCTCACATACTTGCACACAAATGGTGCACTAAAAGTCACTTCTATTGGAGCTTATTTTCCAATAGTCTTGAGTCATATTCCAGCTAGATATGTAGGCTTAAATCAGGGAAAATGATGAATGTGCTCAAAATGAAGAAGAGTTGTTCAAATGGATTAATGGGGGTTCTCAAATCCCTTAGGGCCTAAGGTTTTAGAAATATTTTATAAGGTTCTGAAATAGGATGTTGTTAAGAAATCTAGCTAGGGCTTTAATGGTGAGAGAGGATTGCAAGGTTTAGAAAATGCGTAGGGCTGAGAAAGTAGGGCTTAAAGATGGAGAGCTAGTCTCCTTTGCAAATAAAAGTGGTAAGCATTGCAAAGTATATGCTATGGTTCCAAGGCTTGCAAGGGTAGATCAAGAATATGAGAGAAGGATTGTGAGGTAGAATAGGTGTAGGTGTTATTGCATAACCATGTGGGTTAGCAGCAATGAGAGGTGTGCGAGGGTAGGTTAGCCGCAAGGGTTGATGGTTCAGATCTCCAAGCGATTGTAGTCTTCAACGGCTGTTTCTCTAACCGTCAGACGGTTCTATACGCATGCTATTACTAGCATTCCGAGATCATTGTGTACATAGATGTTGTGCGAGCTATTGCTTTGGAATACAGTGGTTTTTAACGTTCTATCTCTTGCATATCTATATTCCATTCTCGTGGATGTTACACGTATCATTTGTCTATTGTTTTCCATAGCATTTGTGCGCATTTATGATGCTACACATTGGTGATCACGATGCACATTCTTACCATCATGCAAGGAATTCACAATCGGGCAATTGAGCGTTCATGTCATCCGCTTGTGGGGTTAAAGGTCACTGTGCCTTAACCCCAGTTATGTACAATACTCAAACACATATATAAATGAATGAAAAAGAAGATTAGGGTGGTTCTGCACCCACCAAAACTTGTGTGGCTCTCTGTCTCTCTCTCTCCTTCTTCCGTTCTTACTTCCGTTGAGAGCACTCTGAACTGGTATCAGAGCCCGGGTGATCTAGCTGAGCATGCGTGAATGCTTGAAGCTCAGCAGCTCTGTGAAAGGAAGGAGAAGCTCTGTGGGAAGCTTTGTGGGCAACTTTACTTGCATCCGAGTGTGCAGAGACCTTGGAGGAACATTTGGAAAAGTCACTTTGGCTTTGCGAAGTGGTTTTGAGAGCCTGTTAAGAGCTTTCAAAGAAAAAGTCGTTTTTTGAGCTTTTCCCTGTTCCGTTCGATGACAGAGACTCCATATTGACTTGTAGAGGCAACTATTGCTTGCTTTTGGTGTCCACATTACTTCAGGAGCTTGGAAACACCTTCATTCTTGAATCTGGGATCATTTCATTGGATTTTTGACTCACTGTGTCAGTTCCTACGTTTTTTGCCCGGGTGTTGGAA
This sequence comes from Dipteris shenzhenensis, assembly GCF_047967505.1. Lineage (NCBI taxonomy): Eukaryota > Viridiplantae > Streptophyta > Polypodiopsida > Gleicheniales > Dipteridaceae > Dipteris > Dipteris shenzhenensis. Next base: position 32,962,418 of record NC_141613.1, read on the forward strand.
CTCAAGTTTGGAGCAACCATTTGCAGATCTGTCATTTCCGGTTGACTCAGGAGGTCCTAAAACTTCTATGTTGCTCATCATTCGCACTCCGGTGGAGTTTACAGATAGCTCTGTTTCCAAAAACGTTTTTCAGTCCATGTGTTGGACCCAGTGATTGAGACCATGGTTTCAAAAACCGTTTGTCCCATTGCATTCTGGACGCCCAAAAACTCCTACCTGTCAGTTCTTGCGCGATTCGGTGGAGGATTTTCAGAGTTATAGATCTCTGTGTATTCGATTTTGTCTCTCTGTTATGCATTTTTCATTCTAAGGTTTTGAAACCTTAGATTTATGCCACATGGCAGTGGATAAGTATAGACTCCCATTTCTCACTCATCGGTTGGGATTTTGGAGTTCTGGCAGAAGAGAGATATTTGCAGATTTTCTTGCTGATTCCGATTATGCAATGGCGTCCATGTTTTGAGGCATCTCAGGTTCTATTTTCAGTAGCGCTCATTACCGTGGGACTATGATTTCTTGAGCATACCTTATGCAGATCACTCTGGTTGCAGTTTGAGCAGTTGTGCGCTCATTCGTGGTGTGCATTAGGTTGCAGTGGATGATTTATAGGCCATTCGGATGCATTGCGGTCCTTGTTGGATGCGTTGATAGGCCCAAATTGCCTTGTGGGATGCTATTTTTTATGGACGCTTTGCACATGGATGATATTTTATGCTGAGGGACAGCTTTGACACATTGTTGGTGATGCACTGATAGTGCTATGCTCTCTTGGATGAGGTATAATTGATGCATATGCCAGTGGACGGTGTTTATGCTTGAGTCATTTGGCACTTATTGGCATTTTCTTTTGGGCCAGATTTGCTCATATGGATGCATAGTATATGCACATGAGTCAGATGCATCTTTTGATGCTTTGAGCTTTGAGTCTTTTGTGATATTTCAGTCTATTGTGGCATACACATTTGGGTGCACCTGGTATTTGGTGTGATTCTCTCTTGCAGGGACTAGCATTTGGGATTTTGTTTCATTTGCATCATGGCATCCTCTTCCATGCCTGAAAAGGAGTTTTTCAGCATTAAAAAGTTTGATGGGACAAACTTTTCTTTGTGGAAAGAATAAATAAGGGATGTGCTTATTCAAAAGAAGCAGATTAAACCCTTGGCAAGGATTGAAGCTAAGCCTGCAAATATGTCTGAGGATGATTGGAATGAGTTGGATGCATTAGCAAAGTCTACTATTAGACTTCATCTTGCAGAGTCAGTTTATTTCACAGTAGTAAATGAGCAGACTACGGAAGATTTGTGGAAGAAACTGTGTGCCACTTATGAGAAGGAAATTGCCTCTAATAAAGTTTACCTCATGAAGAGGTTGTTTGAGCTGCAGATGAAGGAAGGGGTCTCCATTGCTTCTCACTTGAATGAATTCAATATTATTTTCAGCCAGCTTCAGGCTCAGAAAATGAATTTTGATGCGGAGACTAAGGCAATATTTCTCTTATGTTCATTGCCATCCTCATGGGATACCTTCCGTACAGCTGTCAGTAACTCTGCACCTGGTGGAGTACTAAAATTTGATGATGTTGTGGGTAGCTTGTTGGCCGAGGAGATTAGACGGAAGTCTATGGATGGCAACAAGCAGGATGCAGCCTTAAATGTGCAAAGGGGCAGATCATAGTTCAGGGGGAAGTCCCAAGAAAGAGGGAAGTCTCGTAGCAAATCCAAGGCACGGAACATTGAGTGTTACCATTGTGGCAAGAAGGGCCATATGAAAAAGGATTGCTACAAGCTAAAAAGAGAGCAAAAGGATAAGAAAAAGAATGCAAATTGGGGTGCAAATCAAAAGGAAGAGAGTCCAAGGGAGGACAAAGGAAAAGTGAAGATCGAGGAGATCAATGCAGTCACACATGATGGTGACAATGACATTCTCTTCATGTCTAGTTTATATGTAGAGTTGCTTACCACTTCAGATGATGCATATTCCCAGGATTGGATTTTGGATTCTGGTGCTTCATTCCATGTTACTCCCCATAGGGAATGGTTCTCCACTTATGACAGTGGAAAGGCAGGTTGTGTGCATCTTGGAAATGACTATGCATGTGACATAGTGGGAGCAGGTGACATAAAGTTTTCTTTTACAAATGGGTCTGCATTTGTTTTGAAACATGTGAGACATGTGCCTAAGCTGACCAAGAGTCTTATTTCAGTGGGTCAGCTAGATGATTCTGGTTTTCACACCACTTTTGGCTTTCAGAGTTGGAAAATTCAGAAGGGCTCTATGCTTTTGGCCAGGGGTGCCAAGTGTGGGACTTTGTATCCCTTACATGTATCAGGGGTATTTGATCATGTTGTTGCAATAACCGAGCAGCCAAGCACTTCTTTGTGGCATTGCAGGTTGGGGCACATGAGCCAGAATGGAATGAAACTCTTATGCCGTTTGGGTTATGTACTGCATTTGAGTTTCTCTGATTTTGAATTTTGTGAGCATTGTCTCTATGGGAAGCAGACTAAATCAGCCCATAAAAGAAGGGGAAAGAAAGAGTTTGAAATGCTTGATTTGGTGCATTCAGATGTATGTGGTCCCATGCCTACACGGTCATTAGGCGGGGCTGAATACTATGTGACATTCATTGATGATGCAACTAGGAAAGTGTGGCTTATGCTATAGCTCGGAAGAGTGATGTGTTCTAGGTATTTCAGAAATGGCTGGCCTTGGTTGAGAATCAGTTAGGTAGAACGCTTAAATGCCTATGGACTGACAATGGTGGAGAGTATCTCTCTCATGACTTTCAGCATTTCTGTGATACACGTGGGATTAAGAGGGAGCTCACATCCCCTCGTACTCCAGAGCAAAATCCAGTTGCAGAAAAGATGAACCGTACCATTCAAGAAAGGTTGCAATGCATGCTTTCCAATGCAAGTCTTTCTGGTGGTTTTTGGGCTGAGGCAATGAAGACTGCAGTGCATGTGATCAATAGATCACCTAGTAAGAGTTTGGATGGTGGTATTCCTGAAGAGGCATGGAGTGGCAAGAAGCCCTCTTACTCTCATTTGCGTATATTTGGGTGTGAGGAATATGCACATGTGCCAAAAGAGCTTCGAAAGAAGCTAGATCCTAAGTCTAGGAAATGCATCTTTCTGGGTTATGGTGAAAGTGGAGAGATGGGCTATCGTCTCTAGGATCCAGAAGCAAAGAAGATCATACGCAGCCATGATGTGGTCTTCAATGAGAAGAAGATGCATAAGGCACCCATGAGGGATGTGGAGATGAGGAGAATCACTTTCCAGGATGTGAATCCACCTGCCTATGTTGATAGACAGCAAGCTGTCCATGCACCAAATGTGCAAGAAATGGTACCACCAAGTACTCCCACAGGTATACAATCAAGGGTAGATGATGGATCATCTATTGGTGGAAATGATGAGCCAAATGTGGCTGATATACAGGTGGGACAGCAAGCTGAAATGCCCTTGAGAAGATCATCTAGAGTGTCTAGACCGCCTGATAGGTTTGTTCCAGGGGTAGACTATGTGATGCTTACTGATTGCGGGGAGCCTTCTTGCTATAGAGAGGCTATGATGCGTGAGGATCAACGCAAGTGGGAGTATGCTATGCAATCAGAGATGAGTTCACTTATGAAGAATAAGACTTGGGACTTGGTTTCTTTGCCACATGGAAAGAAAGCATTGCCATGTAAATGGGTCTACAAAATGAAGGTCACAGGTGATGATGTGCCTAGGTACAAGGCCCGTTTGGTTGCTAAAGGGTTCAAGCAAGAGAAGGGTGTGGACTTTGATGAGATATTCTCTCCGGTTGTGAAGATGACCACACTTAGATGCATGCTTGGACTAGTGGCAGTAGAGGATATGGAGCTTATGCAAATGGATGTCAAGACAGCTTTCTTGCATGGGGATTTGCATGAGGAAATTTACATGGTGCAGCCGGAAGGCTTTGAAGAAAAGGGCAAAGAGCATTTAGTTTGCAAGCTGAAGAAGAGTCTCTATGGTCTTAAGCAAGCGCCTAAGAATGGTATCAGAAGTTTGATGCTTTCATTCGGTCCCAGGGTTTTAGAAGGAGTGAAATTGATCACTGCCTCTACACTAAAAGGGCTAAGGATAATAGCCTGATAATCCTGGCACTATATGTGGATGATATGCTATTGGCTAGCAAGAATACTTATGAGCTAGATGCATTAAAGGCCAAGTTGCATGAGGCCTTTGATATGAAGGATTTGGGACTTGCAGGTCATATTCTTGGTATGCGCATCACGCGTGATCGGAGTAGGAAACTCCTTTGGCTTTCACAAAAAGAGTATGTTACAAAAGTATTACAGCGTTTCAATATGGAGGGGGGGAAGGCAGTGAGTACTCCATTGCCTCCATATGTGAAACTGAGTCACACAGATAGTCCCAAATCAGATGAGGAAAGGGCCATGATGGCCAAGGTTCCTTATGCATCAGCAGTTGGGAGTCTTATGTATGCTATGATAGCTACTAGACCAGATATTGCATTTGCAGTGGGAGTTGTTAGCCGGTATATGGCTAATCCAGGAAAGAGGCATTGGGAGGCAGTTAAGTGCATCATGAGGGAATGAAAAAAGGTAGTAGTGCATATTATGTCCCCAGATAGACTCTCTGCGCTCCTGCAAGCTTCCCCTCCCCCCCCACCGCTAGCTCTACCTCCCCCCCCTAGCTCCTCCCCTCGCCTCGACCACCCCCACCCCCTGCCCCTCCGCCCTCGCCCCCCGCCCCCCCTCCCCCTCACCCGCCGCCCACCTCGCTGCGCCCCTCGCCTCCGCTCTCACCCCCCTCGCTGCTCTCTCACCTCTCCGCTCCCCTCCACCTCGTCCCTCCACTCCCCTCCACCTTGCCTCTCCATCGCCGCCCCTCGCCTCCGCTCTCACCCCCCTCCCTCGTCTCAGCCACCCCTCGCCTCTCCGCTCCCTTCCATCCCGCCCCCTTCTGCCTCACCTCGACTCACGCAACCCCCCCCCTCGCTTCACCTCACCCCCCCTCTCGCCGCTCAGCCTCACCCGCCCGACCCCCCTCGCTTCACCCGCCCCCTTGCCTCCAATTCCGCTCTCCCCGCGCCCCGCTTCACCTCTCCGCCCCTCGCCACACCAACCCCGCCCCCCCCGCCCTTCCGCGCCCCCCGTCTTCCCCGCACCCCGCACCCTTCACCCCGCCCCCCGCCCCCTCACTCCGCCTCGCCTGCCCTTCCGCTCCACTCCTCCACCCCGCCACCCCCTCCCTTCCGCCCCGCCCCGCCTCACCCCGCTCCTGCCGCCTCCTCACTTCACCAACTCTTCGCCCCCACTCCCCCCGCGTCACCCCCGCCTCCTAGCCTTCCGTTTCGCCCCTCCGTCCTCCGCCCTCCATTCTCTCCACCTTCCGCCTCCGCAACCATCCTCTCCACACCCAGGCTCCCCCCTCCCACTTTGACCCCCTTTTTTGGGTGGCAGCCTTTTCCTCATCGGAAGCTTGCAGTTAGTCTTGGCGGTATGGCGGCTCCCTGCCCGGATCCGGAGGCCCAGTTGGACCCTCCCTCTCCAGATGCCTACCGCGTTATCCTGACAGAGCAACAATCATCTCGTGTTCAGGAGGTTGCCATTGACTTTGCCCGTACCTCTGTTTACGGTAGAGTCATTGGACACTCTCCCTCCAGATCAGCCATCAGGGACTGGCTCCAGTCCACTCTCGTACTAGAGGATGGCCATATTGAGGAGGTGGCCCTTATGGGAAGGGGCATCTTCTGGCTCAAACTCTCCAATGAGAAAGCTGCGAGCAACCTGATTGCCGGTTCCCCCACATCGGTGGATGGAAAGATTATCATGATAGTCCCGTGGTACCGTGGATTCAGCGCAGCGGATTTTGATGTTCGGTTCCGTATACCTCGCCACCCAGTGACACTAGTTTTTCCAGGTCTTGCTGCTGGATTGTCAGGGACTTGGGCTCCCACTTTGGCTGGGTTATGCACGACACTTTCGCCGACGCGGTGACTACGGCAGGAGCCCCCCGAGTCGGTGTGGTTGTGGCAGATCCTGCGACTCTCCCTGCAGTGATTGAGACCGTGATAGATGCCGGCAGCATCACCCAGAGCATGATAGTCACCGGATAGCTAGGTCAGTGCCTGAGGTGCCACGGCTTTGGGCACTTGGCGGCTGCTTGTCCACGTTTCGCCAGCTCGTCTCGACCCCCCTCGCCCCCGTCCCCTCTGCCCCCGCCCCCCCCTCGGACAGCCACGTCAGGAGGAGCCGAGGCAGCCGGTCTAGAGTTAGTGGGCGGTTGGACCGAGGTTAGAAGGAAAAGAGGAAAGAACAAGAAGATTTCGGATAAAGGCAAGGAGGTAGACGTTACCCTTCCTACAGCAGCACCCCAGAGACCTGACAGGCAGCCGCCCCAGGGACCTGGGAGAGCTTCTTCTTCGACAGCAGCCCGCCCTTCACAGCCTCAGATCCCCCTCTCTCCCACTCCCCTGCCCCTTTCCACTCAGTCCCAGCCCCTTCCCCAGATTCCCCCCCCTTCGCCCGACCCGCAGCTTCAGCCCCCCGCCTCTTCTTCCTCAGTCTCCTCCTCCTCCCTCTCAGCCCCAGTTCCAGATGCATCCCCATCCCCCCCCCCCCCCCCCGTCCCCCTCGACTCTCCTACAGAGTTAGCTGCACCGTCGGCTTCCCAGCCGAGGGCAGCCCCTGCTCCTCCTCCTCCACCTCCTCCGCTAGTCGCCTCCGTGGAGTCCGAGTCGCCTACCCCTCAGCCTCCTCCCCCTCCCCCCCCGCTGGCAGGACACCCGGAGTCTACACCACCACTGGAGCAGGCTTCCCTGTCCGCTAGCCCCTCAGTGGTAGACTCTGATGGGTCTCAGCTTCAGGAGAGAGAGCTTCCTCGAGACTTTTACAGATCTGGCCCCTGGGACTACTTGGATGTGGCTGACCTTGGGACCTTCCCGGCTTTTGTCTCGACATCAGTATCTTCCTGCTTTGCAAAGGGGCGGATGGGAAGATTGCCGCCTTGGCCCCTAGGGATGGCCCTAGCTTCGCTTTCACGTTCCTCAGTGATGGCACCGAGACCTGGACAGATGAGTCGGTTTGGGAGGCTCTCAGAGAGCAGACACACGCCCAGGTTTGCTCCTGGATAGGCCCGTCCGGTGGGCAGCTTCTCGAGACTCAGTGGTCTGAGGGCGATGTGCGCCTGCGGTGGCGTTGCGCCGCCAAACGCTTCCGACTGATTGTGATCCTCAGACCTCCCCTGTCATGGCCCCTCCCCCAGGATGTCAGAGCTTGGTCCCCTCAGAAACTCCGAACCTTCTATGGGATGACCACTTCAGAGATCTCGAGCTGGCTCGAGAAAGCATTTGCTCATGGCACCAAAGGCCTCTCGCCTTTGCTGAGGGTATCGAGCAGGACCAGATGCAGCTTTGGCGTCTTTGGCTCTGGGAGGGGCGCTTGTCAGAGCTTGATTGGGACCCAGGAGAGTGGTGGTGGCCAGAGATTGTGATAGGACAGGGGCCGACTTCCTTCTTTGCCTACAGCCTTTGCCTACAGCACGACTCTGGGCAGGCGAGTTCTTGGGAGGATGCAGAGCCGCCCCCCCACCCAGCGACCCAGCTGGTACGCACAGGGTATTTCCAGGTTCTTTTTGCAGGCATTCTGGAAGGCCTTGTGGGAGAGCTAGCGGCCGCGGAAGATCTCATACTTCCTGTGGCTTCTTGCCCACAAAGGTCTTCCAGTGGGGTAGATAGGCCAGGACGGATGCTGCCAGATTTGCCATGCAGATGAGGAGTCACCAAAACACTGCCTGTGGAGCTGCACTCGCGCCCAGGAAGTGTGGAGGTGGACTTTCGGGATTCTTACTCGCGCAGCACCAGAGCTAGGATTGATCACTTGGGGCGCGTTCTGTTGGTGCAGCACCGCACCTGGTCTTCATCACTTATTTGAGGCATGCCAGCAGGACCCCACTTTCCTTATCACACAGGGGACGTGGGGGCCGCTCGAGGGTATCCCGCAGCACCTAGCAGAGGCTGATACAAGAGTTCGGGAGAGGCAGCCAGTTTGGGAGATTATTAGCAGCATTACAGGGTGGCACATCTGGACCTCGCGCTGCGCGCAGATCCTCGGTGGCACCTCCTTATCGACTGCCCAGATCATGGCGGAGATTTGGAGTGAGATTATTCATACCCTCAGAGGCCAGTGGGACCAAATTCAGGGAGACTCCCGGGCCGGTCAGGAGAAGCGGAGACGCTTCCTCCAGGCTTGGGACACACAGGGCCTCTTCTTCGAGCAGACTACGCAGGGCCTTCGGTGGCACTACTCACCACCCCGATGGCTGTTCATTCACACTCGTCTTATCCCTCTGTGAGAGTATGATTTATTCTGCTACCTTTTAGGGCTGTGTCCGATTTGTGAACGCAGCTGTCAGCTATAAGCTGACCTCTTGTATCTTGTTCTCGAAGTAATATAATTAGCACTGTTTTTTCGGCAAAAAAAAAAAGTGCATCATGAGGTACATGAAGGGTACCAAGGAGATGTGCATTTGCTTTGGTAAAGGAGACATGCGTGTACTTGGGTACACAGATTCAGACTATGCAGGGCATGTGGATAGTAGGAGATCCACTTCTGGTTATGTGTTCACCTTTGTAGGTGGTGCAGTGTCGTGGATGTCTCACGCGCAGAAGTGTGTTGCTTTGTCTACCACAGAGGCTGAGTATGTTGCAGCCACAGAGGGTTGCAAGGAGGCTATATGGCTTGATCGGCTAGTGGGAGATTTGGGGATTCATACAAGTGTACCGACATTGCATAGTGATTCCATGAGTGCTATTCAGCTAGCACGGAATCCGGTCTTTCATGCAAAGACCAAACACATTGAGGTCAGGTACCATTTCATCAGGGAGGTACTTGAGGACAAGCGCATAGAGCTTGTCAAGGTTCATACAGATGATAACCCTGCAGATATGCTGACGAAGAGTCTACCTAGTCAGCGGTTTGAGTATTGTCGTGTATTGATGGGCATTGGATAGTATGTTCACTGGTCGTTCTCCCTTAAAAGCACATTGTCCTTTAAGTGGGAGGTTGTGGGGTTAAAGGTCACTGTTCCTTAACCCCAGTTATGTACAATACTCAAACACATATATAAATGAATGAAAAAGAAGATTAGGGTGGTTCTGCACCCACCAAAACTTGTGTGGCTCTCTGTCTCTCTCTCTCTCCTTCTTCTGTTCTTGCTTCCGTTGAGAGCACTCTCACCGCTCCTTGCCATCTTTGCGAAGGCACTTCACATGGAGGTATGGATGCAATTGCACTCACTCTGGAGGAAATTTAGGAGGAGATTGTTGTGGTGAGGAGGCACATCCGTGGATTTCAAGATGAACTTTAACCCCCGTCATCCTGCTTATTGTCAAGCGAGTGTGGAAATTCCAGTGAAGAACCTCATTTGGTGGTTGTGGCAATGCATTTTGTAGTTGTTGGCTTCCCAGTAGGCATGCATGTGCACACGCTCGAAAGGACCTCTTGATCCCTTAACACCGACGATGCGGCTATGATGGCACAACAATGATCGTGGGCATGGGGACAACAGTTTGCAAGAAGCTCTGGGAGGGGGGTCAATCAACGTCAAAATCCACCTATGTAGTCAGTTTCACCGCCAAAGTTGTGGGTACGGATCTCGATTGATGCACGCCGATGAGTGCATCTTCAGCTCCAACTATGGTTTTGGCGGCTTCTTGCAATCTCTTTGGTCAAGATAGGCTACCGTCTAGAGGAGCACCAAATGTTGGCGGTGCTGTGATGGCTGCAGTGGGTAACGTCAAGTATGCCAAGTTTTCATGAAAAAAGTCAGATGACCCCGATGCGCATGTTCGGATGTTCAAAAAGGTGTATGGGATCAACAATCCGGGAGTTGTGGTACCACTCTAACAAGAGGCAGTTTTTGAGTCAACCTTATCGAGCAAGGCAACATGGTGGCTGACAAAGTATGTAGTGAACCATTTCACCACATATGATGCGGCCTACGATGCATTCTTGAGGCAGTTTCGTCAAGAAAATACTATTCTACAAACTTTGGAGAGATTGTGTAGCTTGGAGCAAGGTGATCAGGATGTGGAAGGTTATGCGTCCGAATTCAATTTACTCTTGCAACATGTGCTTGCGGCTCAAAGCCTTGCTCAGGAGGTACTCATACCAAGAAGACTCCCCGCAATCAGTAAGCATCACATAGTCTACCCCTGAAACAAACTTATCACGTGGTCTAGACACTCTAGAATATCTTCTCAAGGGCATTTCAGCTTGCTGTCCATCAACATATGCAGGTGGGTTCACATCCTGGAAAGTGATTCTCCTCATTTCCACATCCCTCATGGGTGCATGCATCTTTTTCTCATTGAAGACTACATCATGGCTGCGTATGATCTTCTTTGCTTCTGGATCCCAGAGTTTTTGGAGCATGTCCAAATTCTTCTTGGATTGCAAGTTATGGCTTGTTGAAGCTTTTGTGAAGAAGAGGGCCTTTGATGATGTGGCACATAGGTTCACATGCTGCTTACAAACTGTGCTTAGCAGGGGCTGTGTGCTTAGGTGGCAGTTAGCTAACCCTAAACTTAAACCTAACCATGGTTTAGTGTGAGTTGCTTGACCAATGACCAAACCCAGGGTGGCCTAACTCAACCATGATCCAACCCTATCTACCAACCTTAGCTAACCAAAGTTAACTGCTCTTAACCAAGGTAAAAACTTATCCTGCCACGTGTCAATCCAAGGCAACCTTGAAGGAATCCTTTGAAACAAACTCTGCTGCGAGCGATGGTGCGACGTAGCTGCTATCGACCGCTCTTTGGATGAGGTCGATGAGTTCGTCTGCAATATAGCAGAGCTAGAGTTGCTGTGAAGTAGCTGTTCATATCAAGAGGCTGGCTCGTCGTCAACGGTTGGAGCCATGGCATTGAGAACTGTCTTGTTGAAGCCATAGGAGCCGCTCAGAGGTGTTTGAGCCTTCTTGTTCTTGGAGGCTCGTAGAGGCTGCCTTGCCTTGAATATCATAGAGGGCCGTTGAAGCTGGTCGAAGAGCTTACTTCAGAGTCATTGCAGTCGTTGGAGTACCGTGGAGCGATAGCCAAAGCCAGTCCTTTCTCTGTGTTTGTTGGAATGGAGGAGTCGCCTGCTGTGTGGAGGTTGAGCCCGTGGACTACGAGATTGCGCTGTTGGTAGAGTTCTTTATAGAGGTCCTTCATGCAGGGTGGAGACTGTAGATTTGTTGCACAGCCACAGAGCCGGGAGCACCACTGTTCGTAGAGATGGTCAATGGCTGGAGCTACATTGTTGTGATGCTTTGGACTGCTTCCTAACCTTTAGGTCTACTGAAGAGGTCAGCGTTGTCGCCTACGCTCTCCCCACTAGATGTGGAGCTTCTTTCAACACGGAGCTGCTCTACAAGGAGGATTTCTCATCGATGCTACTGTTGCAAGAGGTGCTTCACCGCCTGAGGTTTACAGTATATCTCACCTCTCTTTAACAAAAGAAACACTCTCAAACTCTCTTGGAACACTTCTCTATCTTTCTCTCTCAGCACAAAGAGTGGATTCACAAGAGCTCTCTCTTTTTCACAATGGAACTCTCACAAAAGAATTGAACGGAAATCTTCAACTCTCATGGACGGAATTCTTTCAACGGGAGAATGAAAGAATGAACACTAAAAGAGAACACTCAACCTCAATCTAAAATTAATCTAGGAATGGGAGCAATCCTAATGAGCTACTAATGAGCTAAACTAGGAGAGCTAAACCTATGCTCTGATACCATGACAAAACATGTGTGCCTCAGGATCTATGGAGCACTCTAAGGTGGATGAAACCTGTGTGGAAACATGATGAAGAGAGTGCTCATGACATGTATCTCAAGTCAATTAGGTTCCAAGATAGATTAGCTTGGACTCATAAAGAGAATCTTGAGATAGTGCAAAGTGCTTGATTGATATTACTTCAAATGAACCTCCCTTTTATAGGTGAGGGTACTTACATCCATTTGCTTGCTTACATGTGGGATATCTCCTCCATGCCATGTGGCAGCTTACCCTTTGCTCATACCTTTGCTCTACATGTGCTCATGGCACCACAACTCTCAACAGTGACCTTTAACCCCCACAAAAAAAACACTGGAAAAACACAAAAGTACGAGGGAGAATAAACAGCTTGCTTGAAGACCACTGAGGGCGGTAAATACGTGAGGACTTTCTCTGTTTCTATAGTTCTATAGTTCTTACAAACAAATAGGGACAAAAAGTGATCTTGCACAATGCCTACACAAGCATGTGTAGAGGACATTTGGGGGAAACAAGCACTTGAAAATGCCAAATACTAAATCTAGTGTCCTCACTAGCCTCCAAAATATATGTCTTGCATTGATTGACAAAATTGACAACTTAGAGTCCACAAATGAGTTCTTCCTTGTTGCACAAAAGACACATGTGACCAAGACACTAGCTGAGGTTTAAAATCATGGAGGGAAAATCCAAGAGGAGTGGAAAAAAGAAAGGACAAAAAAAAAAGAATGGGAAAATGAAAAGTTTGAATGGATATGTTTAAAAAACAAGCTCCAAGACCAAGTAAATGGATTGGAGGTTGAAGTATAGCAAATGAGGGACATGAAAGTGACCTTAGAAGGCACTTGCAAAGAAATGGAAGAGCTGAAAATAGAGAATGCCACTCTTAGGAAGGAGATCGCAACCATGCAAGAAACAATGCAAGGCACGCACTCCAAACTGAAGCAACAAATCAGCAAAGGGGAAGCCAAGATGTTGGAATGGAAAGATGTGGCCAAAAAGGGCACAATAGCCCCAAAGAAAGAATTTATATCAGAGGCACTTGAAGAGGAAAAGAGAAGGGATAGCATTGCACTAAATGCCTTTGTGAGGGCTTCAACAATAGGGGACACACCAATGGCTGATGCCCAGGTACTATTCACAAAAATGGAACTCAATCTCACATACGAGATAGTCTAGAGGGTAGGCAAATCTGAAGCACCTACAAGGCCACTAGTGCTGAAGTTTAGGATAGCCATGGACAAGACTCTCATGAGCTCTACAATGACTTTGAAAGGGACCAGAATTTATCTAGATGATGATCTCACCCTCCTACAACAAGAGCATCGCAAGGGAAGGAATGGTACAAGTAATGGTAGCCAGAGAAGCAAGGAAATGGGCAACATACAGAGATGGTAGAGTGATCATCCAAGATAGATAGAGGAGACAAGGAAGACAAGGAAGACAAGGAAGATAAGGAAGATAAGGAAGAGGGGGAATTATGATGGTGTCGAGCCCATGGAATGAGTACACATTGGACTAAAAATAGTAGTGTGGAATTGTAATGGCACCCGATCCTGGAGGCTTCCTGGAAACAAACAGTGATAGGGACATGATCTTTTACACTGAGATGCATGAGAGCCTAAAGAGAGTGCTGCCCATGGTGATAAGATATACATGGGAGTCAGCTCAGCTGAGGAGAGATAGCAAAGTGCGAGGCTCTGGGAGGGTAGCTGTGCTCTTCAAATCACACCTGAGGCCATTCATATATGTGGTTCGGCGAGCGGAGCATGCATGTGACATGTGGATAGAGTTCATCTCCGAGATGCCCGACATATCTTTTTGTGGATACGAGTTCATCTCCGAGATGCCCGACCTATCTTTTGGTGATATGCTACTTTCCTCTATACACATCTTCCTATGCACGAGAGGTCATCGCAGAGGGACACAATCCATATGAAATGATCCATGATGACATCATGGCATTCTCTAGGCAAAGAGACATCCTCCTACTGGGAGACTTCAATGCATAGACAAGAGCCAGATAGGTGGTCTACTTGATTTCATAGATGACAGAGATCCTCACACAGTCTTGGGAATATTGAGACACTTCGTAGATGCTCCACATGTGATAGGCTATGGGCAACATCTACTTGATTTGGGAGCAGTCCATGACTTGATAATATATAATGGTCTTTAGAGATGGCCATTGTCTGGTGGACTCACTTGTTTCCTAATGATGGTGCATCCAGTACAGTGGACTACCTACTAGGCCTAGTAGCCCTTGTATCATAGATACACAATTTCATTGTACCCCACCCCCACTCAGAGCCGACCACTCATACTTGGCCTTCCATGTCTCAGCCACTATGCCATTCACAGGGAGAGCCCCCATCATGCCTACATGTGTCTAGATCCACTTTGATTATGCCGTTGACCTAGTGTGCGTGCATCACTTAGCTAGAGCACTCCCAGCCCTACTTGAGGATGACATAGACCTCGGACACCCTTATCTCAACATGGTACAAGACGTTGCCACCAGATCTTTTCCCTTGACCCAATCCATGTGAGTCCAAGATGGGAAGACACCTCAAAACCCTTGCTTTGATATTGAGTGCAGAGACGTGTGAGCCTACCTCATACAAGAGCAAACTTTAGGGCATCTGACGCCATTTGAGGCACATAGGAGTTTTTCATGATTGACATGCCTCAAGAGGTGGGCCTTTCTCACACACGGGATGGATGAGATTGTTAGATCTTTTTGAGGAGCAGACTTGACCACTGTATGGGGTTTCCTATTGGATGTGAAGCCACCTATCCCCATCATTGATCCATATGTTTGGTACACGTATGCATGTTCCCTATATGATGTCTAGATGTAGATGTTAGATATCAATGCTCCACTCTCTTGTAACTACGCAGGAAGTAGCTAACTCTACTTGTAAGCCCCCCATATGAGGAGAAGGCATTTGAGTAGCTCGGTTATCCGGTAGGTCCTAGTTTGGACACCAGATGGGGGCCATGTGTGGCCTAATGGCTGGACGGCTTCAGATAGAGTTGGCACACCACCAACTAGGCTACATGCAAGTGCGGGAAGGCATCCCTTGACTGACCGCACTGAGGGTAGATGGAGCATTTCCCGAGGTAGCCCACTCTCAAGTTGTGGGGCCCGTTTGGAGCCTCAGATGATCCCGGATGGCTTTGGGCCGAACAGAAACCGTAGGTGAGTTGCTCTATTTTGCACACCGGTTCTATCGTATGGTCAGTGGCCTATTTTGGGACCGACCCCCAGTCGACCTCTTTTGGGCAGACTCGGTCACCTAATTGAGCCTAACCAACTACGACTAGTGGCTATATAAGAGCAAGCCCGTGAAGCCCATTTCATCACTGGCCGGCCGGATCCAGCCAATATAGGACAACAGATAGTACCAACTGCAGATAAGATTCTCGCGTGGACAAGAAGAAATGCAGATGCACTGTGTTCTATTGTCTGCAGTATTACTGCAAGTCAGATGGAGTTGTAAAACAGTTGTCCGATGTTCTTGTGTGCCAGATATCAAGAGGAACTTGTTGTCCATTTCCGCGATCACGGTTCGGGACCTCAAAGTTCAATTCGATAAGAATGGTGCACAAATCCTAGATCTTCAAGGAAAGGTCATTGGTAAACGTACACAGTGCAACAACATTTACGAACTCTTAGCTTTCAGTGCTCGAGTGGATGTGAAGAACACTAAGCTGTGGCATGAGAGGTTTGGTCTCTAAACCTTAGTTCTTTGAAGGAGATGCATAAAAATGGAATGATTGCAGACCTACTAGAAATTTCAGATCTGCCCGATGTATGTGAAGCTTGCATGATGGGCAAGCAGCATCGGCAGCCCTTTCCTAAAGAGGCCAGTAGGGCAAAGGCCCCTCTAGAGCTCGTTCACATGGACCTCTGCGAAAAGATGGAGATGGAAGCTTTGGGTGGTTCCTACTACTTCATGATGCTGATCGACGACTATAGTAGAAGGATATGGTTATACTTCCTGAAGATGAAAGACAAGGCTTTCAGTAGGTTCAAGGAATGGCATGTAATGGTCGAGAAAGAATCAGGGAGGAAGGTGAAGAAGTTGAGATCAGACAGAGGTGGAGAGTTCACATTGATTGAATTCGAAAGTTACTGCAAAAGTCACGGAATCAAGAGGCAGAAACCCCCGCCACATACATTACAACAAAATGGAGTAGCAGAATGCAAGATGCGCGTCATCTACGAAATGGGCCGGAGTATGATGAAAGGGAAAGATTTGCCAAAGACTTTCTAGGCTGAAGCATGTAACACTGCAGTTTACATCCTCAATCGTAGCTACACGAAGGCTGTGAATGGGATGACTCCACTGCAAGCCTTTTCTGGTAAGAAACCTTCAGCTGCACATTTCAGAGTTTTTGGATGTGACTCTTTTGTGCATGTCCCTGATGCTACCAGGACCGAATGGGAACCGAAGAGCTGGAAGTGTACTTTCTTGGGCTACAGTAAAGAGCAAAGGGTTACTGTCTCTATAACCCTATTA
This sequence comes from Dipteris shenzhenensis, assembly GCF_047967505.1. Taxonomy (NCBI): domain Eukaryota; kingdom Viridiplantae; phylum Streptophyta; class Polypodiopsida; order Gleicheniales; family Dipteridaceae; genus Dipteris; species Dipteris shenzhenensis. The sequence goes on from NC_141613.1 coordinate 32,978,745, forward strand.
CCAAGAAGGTAATTGTAAGTCGTGATGTGGTCTTCTCAGAACAACCGCATCAATTGGAGGAGGATGCTTCCTTTCCAGACCTTGGTGGGAGGGACTTCGCATGTGGATGGACAGCAGATGGTTGGGCCAGTTTTCTTGGACTGGTGTCCCCTTGAGGATGATGATGTAGCGAGGTAGTATGGAGCCCGAGTTTTTCCATGTAGGACCTGGAGGCCTCTACTCCAGGCACTCACTAAGAGAGACCCAGGGATGGATGGGATTTTGGATGGGATTCATTGGCAGATGATCAGAGTGGTTGGACATTTGGGGAAGGAGTGGCACATTGATCCTCCCTAGATGGCACCTTTGGCTTTGGGAGGGTAGGCCCTTGAGGGAGGTCCAGTGGGATCTAGAAGAGTGGTTTTGACCCTCCAGAGGCGGCCTTGTGGAGTAGGTGGACGAGGTGCCCTTCTTTTCCTACACCACATAGATTGGCAGGAGGCTTCAGATGGACTCTTTGGTGTGGACCCCTTTTAGGGAGAGGCACTGGATGGCCCAGAGAGTGCCTTGCGAGGTCCCCATTCTAGGTTTTGGACACGGTTATGGTCTAGTATGCGACCAAGAAAGATCTCGCCATCTACAGAGGCTTGCTTATCGGCCCATGGTTGGAGTAGATGCAGGTGGATGGATAATGTCATTGTTGCTCTACTAGTTTTCTATAAACGATCCCTCACTGCCTCTGGTGCTATCATTAGGATTATGACCCGTATGCAGAGCCTTCAAAGAGACTACACATGGGGGATGGTGGCCTAGTTGACGACGGAGGGAGGAACACGTTCCAAATTAATGAGATCTCCCTAGCTTACTAGATATAGGGTTAGAGCATTCAAAGGATAGAGAGCTCCATGAGGCGGCCCTCCCTCCTGATAGCCTCATTTCTCCTTCTCTTCTAGAGGACAGCGTATGGGAGGTAGTAGCTAGTATTACTACGTGGAACATTTGGGTTGCTCACTATTGCAGTCTAGTGATGGGTGAGCATCCGGTTCCACCCTCCGCTACCTTGGTCCCCATCTGGTAGGATATTATCTACACCCTCCGCTCCAGCTGAGAGCATGGGACCTTAGGCTCTAGGACGATTGTGACGAGACATGCTCGTTTCTGCAAGGCTTTGGCCTAGCTTTGCCTGCAAGAGTCTTTTACATATTCACTCTGTGATAGATTCACTGGTTGTATAGTCCTCCCACCTGGCTGTTAGCCCCAATACCCCTAGGCAAGCTGGGTTTCTCTAGAACAGGCCGGTTTTTCTTTCCATACTCAGCACTTTGGGGCTGTTGCTTTGTATGAAGTCTCGCAAGCATTAATAGAAGGTTATTTTCTTTTTTGGGGGGAAGGAAGATGTCTTCAACCACTATCGTTGTCATGTATTAACCCAGAACGATCGCGCATGCATAGCTTAGCTCTACCACTAGCCTACACTTCGCTAACAAGATGTCTCCAACCACTATTTTTATCGTGTATCAAACCCATAACGATCGTTGATGCATAGCTACGTTCCTATGCTCCGCTATTTCTATTGCTATTGCCACCATAGCCTGATTTCCATGGACATTTTAAGACACCTCTCTCCTCAAGGAAAGACATGCATCTATACAACATGGCCGCCCATGCTCACTTGACGTGCTCACTTTTTGGACCGGCCTATGTAGACCCCGCCATTGTCCATTTAGGACAAGCAGAGGCTTAGTACATGTATCCCTAGGGGATCAATATTTATAGTGATAATCAAGTCTTTTTTGGGCAAAGGCTACCCAAGCAACATGGTAGAATGGAAAGCTCTCATAGTAAGGTCATGATTGGCACTCTAGATTGAAATTTCCACACTAAGAATCAGAGGACTCCAATGCTAGTTTTCAAGCTTCAAAACTGATAAAATAGTTTCAACACATGCGAGTTGAGTGCATCAACCAAGACCAAAATGCTATGGCCGATGACTAGGCATCTTAAGCATATTTTGGCCTCATCTTCAAACATATTCAGACAAAGTGCTTGATTATTTTGAGAGAATCACTCTTACCTAGTGCATGGATTATCTTCATTATTATTTTTTTTCATACTAAAATATATGGGAGACATCTTGCTTTAGCTCGCTAAATGAAATGCTAAATTGTACTTCAAGATATGAGATAGGATTAGACTAATGTAGATTTTTTTGAGACTAATAAATCATTCCAATTCTTTGCGCATGTGCTCAATATGGCTCTATGAATCTAACATAGCGACCTCAACTTCCAAACAAAATGGATACATTAATAATGCACTTGCCAAATTTGGTAAAGAATTTGCATAGTTTCTCTATATAGGAGCCACAACTATTTCTAAGATCAAGTTATATAGGAAGACCTTAATTCAGAGAGTAAATTTTTGAAGGCACCGTTCATGAAAACATTGATACATGCTCGAGATATTTTGCAACTTGAATGGCATGACATGATGCCCACAAAATTTAAACATTGAGATGGTCTTTAGTTTGTCTTCCAAGTCTACTCTAAATTTGACTGCACTAAGCAAAACAATCCAAAAAGCTAAAGAGTTCTTTGCCAGATATTTGACCAAAAATATGATTGATGAAAGGCAATGGGTAGAAGTTAGGAATGGTAGCTTTGTTAAGCTCCCTCTAGTCCACACAAAACCTGATCGAAGTGGACATTTTATTTGCTACCATGACCATTGGTGAGTGCCACTTGAATATGATCACCAAAATCGACCCTAGCTCTAATAGTTTCTTAACCTCTACATAGCAAACCTCTTGCAACTTGTTGGTGAGTCTCCTAAAGGGTTGTTGGATTGCCTTAGTGTTGGGTCTAAGGGGGATGTGATGTTCCACATTTGATGGGTGGATCCCTCTAAGGTTCTTATAAGATCAAGCAAAGATATTAATGAATGTAGCACAAGCCTACTAGTTGACTCTACATGTTGTTGGTGAGTCTCCTATAGGGTTGTTGGATTGCCTTACTGTTGGGTCTAAGGGGGATGTGATGTTCCACATTTGATGGGTGGATTTCTCTGAGGTTCTTATAAGATCAAGCAAAGATATTAATGAATGTAGCACAAGCCTACTAGTTGACTCTACATGGGGTCGAAACCAAACTAATTTGAATGTTCTTCAGTTTCTAGGTTGTACCCACATTTATCATTTGGATATTTGCATCCCTAACTATTGGATCCTTTTCATTGGGGTATTGAAGATTATCTCTTTGATTTCTTCCTTGAAGGTTTTATAAATGTCATCTAGTCTAGAACTTATGGTAGAGGACTCCGTATCCTCATCTCTTATCAATTTGGATTCGAATTCACTGTGTTTTTTAGAAACTGGTAATGTCTAGATATCCATTCAACGTATCTAGCCTTTTCCTCTCCTGAGGTTAGATCTTTTTAGAGTGGATTTCCCCATGGAGTCATTGTCCCTAATTATCCAAGGCCTCCCTAGTAGGATCGGATGTTGAGCCAACCCCCCTTCCATTCGAAGCATGTGGAAATTGAACAAAGTCAAGATTCCTACAACTTTGATTGGTTGTTGTTGATACAACATGCCTTCAAATACAATGCTCTAATTGTTGGCCATCCTCAATGCCCAAAATTATGGTCCAGATAGTTTCTATTCTTTGAATGTATCAAGATTCACTACATTAATAGAAGAACTAGTATGAACAACTACATCCTTGACTATGTAGCCTTCAATGAGGACATTGATTTGAGGGCAATTTTTCTTCATGTCATATGCAATGGGATAAGAGCCCCAATTTTGTGTTTTACACCTTGAAATATACTTTGCACCGATCAAGGAATATCTAGGCAAAGTATCATCCCTTGTGGCATGATCATGGTTACTAGCACCTATGCCTATATGGCTTAAAATCCAAAAGGAGCTTCCTTCCATGAATAGGCATGCCCTTATTCAAAGTGATAGAGGCTTTGCATCTAGCAGGTTTCTTCTTCTTATTTTGACTCAATGAACCCATGGATGGGTTCTCATTGTGTTCAGAGTTAAAGGATATAATCTTTCGTATTGGAGCAAATGGAGTCATTTGCCAATTCAGACTCTTTATAATCCAGCTTGAGCCCTTGATTGAAGGAGTTTATTGGGGTTTTGGGATTTGAATCCTCTAAGCTTGGTCTTGAAATGGAGGAGCACCGACTACCATTTGAAGTTCTACATTTTCAGATTTGGAACTACCTTGTCAGTCCTACCCAATTGAGTTTATTCTTGAAGTGCATTCAGATTAGATTGAGTATCTTGGGTCAAGGTCCCTACACTCGAAATAGGTATAACCTCAAGTATAAGATTGAATTAAACTTCTACTCTTTTGCTTTTTGATTTCGGAATAGGATAGCCTACTCTAGTCCTTGATTAAGCAAGATGGGATCAAAGGCTATAAACTAAATTGTAGGCATACTCAAGCTCAATGAGGTACGTTACTCTTCTCCTTGCCCTTTATCATGAACTAAACATTTTGTATTGGAGGTGATGTAGCCGCCTAATGATTGACCATACTTGGCTATGCTCTAGCAATATCATACAGCTTCTTCCTACTGCATGTGTTATTGTGCACTTGATTGTTCCTCGGTCCAAGATTCTTGTTGGTTTGTGTCTTGCATTATCCTCTATCTCCTGAAACAAAACCACACCTTCGATTAGTGAGTCACCTGTATGCAAAAATTTCTTTAAACAAGAAACATGAAACACTGGGTGCACCTTACACCTCGGTGGTAATTCTAATTTATAGGCTACCTTGCCTATTCTTTTTAGAGTTAACCATGGCCCACAATATCGAGGTGATAACTAAGCACACTCTCCTGCAGTCAAAGACTTAGAGTTCGAAGGAACTCTGAGAAAAACTTTTTCTCATTCCTTAAATTCTCTACTGGATCGGTTTTCATCCGCATATGCCTTAGCTCTATCCATAGCTTGGCGGATGTTAGCTCTCGCAAGCACTAGCATCTCCCGCATCCGAACCACAAAGTTCGTGGCACTAGGCACTTTCTCAGGTATTCCAACTATAGTTGGATTCGCTGGTCTATAACCATAGTTCAGTTCGAACGGACTGAAATCTGTAGAGGAATGTTTTCTATCATTGTAGGCAAACTCCAACAATGGCAACCACTTGTCCCATGTATGTTGCCTCAATGACACATATGCTCTAACCATGTCCTCTAAAATTTGGTTGAATCTTTCCGTCTGACCATCCGTTTCTGGATGATCCCCACTACTCATTCCAAACTCAGTCCTTAGTGTCTCAAATACTGCAGTCCAAAATTGACTGGTAAATTTGACATCTCTGTCTGACACTATGGATCTGGGTAATCCATGCAGATGAAATATATGTCTAATAAACAAATCCGCCACTTGCGGGGCACTAACAGATTCTCTAGTTGGAATGAAGTGAGCCATCTTGGTAAGACGATCAACCACCACAAGGATAGAATCATATCCACCTTGTGTCGTAGGCAGCCCTACAATAAAGTCCATGGAAATGCTCTCCCACTTACTTAGTGGTATCTCCAAGGGCTATAAAAGGTCGAGTGGCTTCACCTGCTCTGCCTTACATGCCTCTACCATAGGCTCTCCGTTGATCTGGCCCTCTGGTCCTTCGATGACACAGCTCCACGCCTTTCTTCCGTCACCCAGATCGTCTCTCTAATCCTTGCCTTGGGCTCTGATACCAAATGTCAGTCACAAATCTATTCCTACTGCATATCATGGGAGTAGCACCAATACTTTCCTCCCAGCTAACCTTGCTGAAGATGACGAGCTGACAGAGAATTACGAATCAAAAACATACGTGACATCACACATTCTCTTCTCTCTCTAGCTTCAACAAGCCCCATCTCCCTAGATGGATCTAGATGCCACATGTCATCATCACAGGGCCTTCCTAATGCAACATTTCACTTCTCTCTTGGGATGCATTAGATCCTTTGCCCCTAGGCACATTCTTTGCATTAGGCCCTTAGCCTTAGATCCACCTAGTCTGGTGCTATCAACCCTCACCTAGGACCTTGACTTTAATTCCCTCTCGATCATTTACATGAAGCGTGAACAAATAATTACAAACATAGATCCTTTAAGGGAAATGCCAACTGATTCTTCCGAGGTCATGCTACCTCTGCTAGAGCATAACAGATTCCCTAGAGCTTCTGAATCAGGGTCGTCCTTCAGCAAGGTCCCTGCCTTTAGGCTCCCACACCTGTGAGCTTCCTACTTGGGCTCTGATACCATGTTAGAAACTCACCCAACAGAGGTACGCACAGTAGAAGACTTATAGTAATGCCCAAGAGCTCACATTGTGTGCGGTGTGGGGTGTGGAATCACAAACTTCTTTACTTATGTGCATTCAATAGATGTGTAGACTCATCAATAGACAATGAACCAGCCAGATAGAGAAACCACCAAAATATATGTATTTTCGTCCAAAACTATGGACACAATACAAGAGACACAGATCCAGAGTCCTACCAATGATGTGGTCCTCTGATCTTACCACAAGGTCCTTCTCCTATCTGCTGGCTATCTCTAGACTCGAGCCCGCATGCTCCACCTCGAGCTTCTGTAGACTTTCCGTCCAGATCCCTTCCACCTTTTTGTCTTTGCACCAACCTAGGTGGGCAGCACTCTGAGCTAGGTCTGCAACTCTACAACTCTCTTGTCTCCTTCTGGATAGAGACCCACAAGTGGCTAATCTGTTGCTCCCTCTGCTCCCTGAACTGCTGCTTCCAAGTGATGATGATCTCAACACCTTGCTGCCCTAGAAGACAGCCAAGGTCCACCAGCCCTTCCTGGCTAAGTCTGTAGCCCTTCAAGCACCCTCTCACCTCCTGGATATAGGCCCAGAGAGTGGATTCCTGCTGCTCCTTTCTGTCTCCTGGATTGCTGGCTGCTGGATAATGAAATGAGGCCTGAGCCTCTCCTTTTATAGGCCCTAAGGCCTGGCAAAAATACCGACCAGTCTGCCCAGACTGGGCCGACTAGACAGACTAGGTTGGCTGGCCCAACCGACCTGGTTGGCTCAGCCCAACCAGCCCTATATAAGGGCCCTTTGCTGGCCCCTTCTAGTGCAGGGTCCAGGCCCATAGGTCCGACCCTTTTCTAGGCCCTTCTATAGGTCGCAATCCTACCCACAAGGCACGCCTCTGCTCCTGCTATGCTGCGCCATGTGCCAGCTCTGCTTGCAGGTCGTGTCCCTGCCTGTAGACACCTGCCCCGTACATCTTGTTGTCTTGACCTGCCTGTACTACTGCGCCATCATCAGGGTCTGTTGCAGGCCCTTTACTTGCCCACTACCCTCGCCATGCTGACGCCATCTGTAGGTCGCATTCCTGTGAGGTGCTGCCCATGTGGCAGCCCCCTCTCTTTCTTCTCTCTTGGGCACATCCTGCCCTAGGTTTCCCTCCCCCACGCACTCCTCATTTGGGGGCTTACAGATGGGGAGGTGACCTTTCCAACAATGTAGAGGGGCTGCAATTTCAGCAAAGTGCCAAATGAACCTTCAGTAATATGAGCATAGGCCCGAAAAGGACCTTACCTCATGAGCATTCCTTAGATCGAGCCATTCTACAATGGTTTGTATCTTGGCCGGGTCCACACGGACACCTTCACATGAGATGATGTGGCCAAGATAGTGGATCTCAGGAAGAAAGAACTCTCTCTTCTTCTCATTGATGTGAAGAGCATTTTCAGCTAAGACTTGGAATACAATCTTTAAATGCTTTTTATGCTCTTCCTCATTTCGGCTGAAAATGAGGATTGGATGGAAGGAACATACTCTTTCTTTTTTGGATAAGGACACCCAATTTTGTATTCAGTGTAATGATACTTGCTAAGATGAGTAAATGTGACTTCTTTATGAAGGAGATCATTTACTTAGGACACAAGATATCTCCTGAAGGTATTAGCATTGATCTGGATCGTATCCAGAAGGTATTAGAATGGCCTATCCCTCAGACTGTGAAACAACTTCGTTCTTTCCTAGGATTCACAGTATTTCTACAGAAGTCTGTGTGTGATTATTCACACATCACGACACCCCTGACAAACATATTGAAAGGTCGTGGACGCAGGTCTACCTAGCCGATCTCTTGGAATGATGCGTTGAACAAGGATTTTGAAACCTTGAAGTTAACTATCAAGGAAGCACCCGTTCTTGCATTACTCGATCCTACCCGGCCTTATGTTTTAGAGGCCAATGCGAGTGATTTTGCGGTTGGGGCAGCTTTATTCCAAGAGGGTAGACCTGTAGCTTTTGAGAGTAAGAAGCTAGATGACACCCGATATCGTTGGCCCACACTAGAAAAAGAACTCTATGTGGTTGTGTATGCAAGCCCGAATTGAGGGGATGGAAGGCTAGATGGGCAGAATTAATGCAAGATTTTGATTTTGAAATATGTTATCAAAAGGGTTCACTGAATAGTGTGGCGGGTCAAGTTTGTAAATGCTATGTCATTTACGAAAATATCCTCAGACCTATTTCAATCCTTGAGAGGGCTTTATGCAACTGATAGTCATTTCAGTTCTTATTGGCAGAAAGTCTAGGATGGGAGCTCCATGGTTGACCAAGACTTAGGGATTGTGCCACCTAAGGTGGCAGGAGGTCAGTGGATGATTAGGAACGGCTTGCTGTTCAGAATGGAAAGATATGTGTGCCAAATGTTTTGGATCTTCGATCCAAGATTCTCTGGGAGTGTCATGATGCTCATAGTGCTAGACATCCAGGTATACATCAGACTCTGTCTCTTGTGAAGCATACCTTTTATTGGCCTAAGATGCGTGCATTTATTGAATACTATGTGGTAGGTTATCGGATTTGTCAGGTTACTAAGGCAGAACGCCTTAGAAGTGCAGGATTATTACAACCATTGCAAATCTCGGGTAATAAATGGGAAAGTATTTCCATGGATTTTATTACCGGTTTGGCAAGAACGCGCAAGGGTAATGACTCTATTTAGGTTATAGTGGACCATCTAACAAAAATGGCTAGATTCTTACCCACCAGAACAACTATTTCAGCTATTCAGCTAGCTCACGAGTTTGTGGACCACTTGTTTAAGTTGTATGGTTTGCCCTCTGACATAGTCAGCGACAGGGACTTGAAGTTTACAAGTAACTTTTGGACACTTGTTTTTGAGAAGTTAGAAACTACTCTAAGTATGAGTTCCTCAGATCATGCACAATCTGATGGCAGTACAGAGAAAGGTCAACCAATTGGTTGAAGATATGCTTCAGGCATGTGTTTCTAAGAGAGTCTTCATGGGAAGATTATCTACCTATGATAGAATTTGCTTATAACAGTGCGAAGCATTCGAGTACTGGTTACAGTCCTTTTATGCTTATGTGCGGGTTTCAACCTAAGTCACCAGTTATGATTGGGTTAAAGGGATTTCAAAATGATGCTGCAAAGACATTCTTGCAAGACATGCAAGAAATGTTACAGTTTGCCAAGGAGCCTATTAGAAGTGTCCAAGATTGGGATAGATTTTATGCTAATAGACATCGTTCACCTAGAGAGTTCTCTGAAGGAATGATTATATATTTGCGTATTCCCAAGGAATCCCAGAGCCTAATACTGGTTTGGTTTTGAAGTTATTCCCCAGATACTGTGGTCCGTTCAAGGTTATTAAATGAATTGGACCAGTTGCATATAGACTAGAATTGCCTCCTGATGTTAAAGTACATCCAGTATTTCATGTTAGTAGACTGAAAGAGTTACTGGGTGTGGCTGATCAACTTGTTTCTCCTCAAGAGATAATAGAAGTTATACATTTGACTTTTATTCCACACGAACCTGAGAGTATTCTTGAATTTCGGGATAGACAGATTCATAATAGAACTATCCCGAAATGCAAGATCAAGTGGAAGGATCATGTTGAGGAGGATGCAACATGGGAGACATTACAGAATCTCCAAAGGACATTCTCGAGGTTTTTTAGCGAACTCAGGAGTGAGTTCTTAGAGGAGGGGAAGTATGTCATGTGCACGGATTGGTATCTGACGTGTACTAGGTACACAAGGCTAGCTCAGGTAGCTTGGGGAGGCTTAGAGCTAGGTAGGCTTGATTCTCGGGTTGAGTGGCAAGGGTACACACCATTTAGAGGTCTTTGTTATTTTTGGCGCTTGGGGCCCGAGTCTATATAAGGGGCATTGGGGTTCAGTTCTCAGAGAGCCAATGGGAGCAAGTCTCGTTCCCAGGTGCTAGCTCTAATCCTAGATTGAGTCGTGGACACGCGCCTACATCATAGCGTAGCCCAAGGCCCAGCAGCAGATCCCAGACTTCACAGCGCCACTTGGTGGTATGGGACACCAGGCTGGTTAGGATTTGGTTGGGAGCTCGTGCCAGTAGCTCAGCTCGTGGCTCGGAGGGGACATCTCCTGATTCGGGATCGCATCCCGTAGATGTCATGGTTGGGTGGTGAGCAGCCTGCTCAGTTTCTTCACGTTTGGTGTGATGGGATATCTCAAGGTGTATGCCTCAGGCACACCTTATGTTTCTATGTGTGAGTGCTAGAGGCACAGTTAGGTGCCCATAAGCACAGTTAGGTGGTGGAGAGCCACATAGGATGATTGAGAGAATCTAGGAGCAGATTGAGGAGATGATTGTGGAGCTCTGAAGTCATCAGTGATGTCAGTGAGCATGTATGAGGTGCCTACTTAAGGACCTCACTCTTCTTCATTCTACAAGCAAGTAATGCAAGTATTCTGAGTTTGTGTCCACTCTTTCCTTTCCTTTTAGTTTCAGTTTACCAACATGGTATCAGAGCCCTTTGATCCCCCTTGAGCCCATTTCTGCCACATCATCTTCTTCTTCTTCATCTTCTTCTTCTCCATTTTCCTCTTTCTTCCCAAAATCTTTGAGAGCTTGGTTCTCCACCTACAAACAACCATTGCCCAAACCCTCTGAGCTGGAAACTCCTCTAGTATGGGTGAACTTCCACCTGCAAGCAATTGAAGAAAAAACGTCTGTGTTGGCTGCCATTCCCCAAACAACACATTTTTTACCATTTCTTCTATTGCTCAATACTCCCTGCCTGCTCCGCCATTGCCTGAGCCCTCTTAGGAGTAGATGGGGACCTCAAGACGAAGATTTTGAGCCATTTTTCAGCTCATTTGGTTCAGTAACAAGGGAGAAATCGTCAAAACTCAGGTTCAGCCTGTAGCAACTCTCTCGGGCAAAAGTGTACACCATTTCGTCCAACCTATGTGTTGGACTCTCTCTGGTATATGAGCTTTCTTTTGCTTCAGAAAGCCCTCTTTTCCTTGCTTTGAAGAGTGAGCTACAAGCCCTCCAAGTTCAGCCTTTTAGTTTTGACAGTTTTGGACAAGTTTTTGAAGATGATGCTACATAAAATGCTACTCTAGCATTTCTTTTTTTTTGAAACTTTCAATAACTTCAGTACAAGTGTGGCTTCAGTTTTGTTTTGAATTGCTAGACCTGGTTTTGATTGGAAAGTATTCATTTTAGCCACTTCTATGAAGCATGCAAGAAGAAGCATCATTGATTGAATATTGGTCACTAGTCTTTGCTACATCAAGTGCTCATATTTTGGAAGTCTTTTAGTTATTTTTTGCCTTGTAAGAGAGATAGACACTGCCCAATATTTGGGTTAGACCCTCTCATGGCTACCCTATTGAATCTAGAGAAGTTCAATGGAAAGGGCTTCCACACATGGCAGATGAAGGTGAAATTTGCATTGATGAGGGAGAACTTATGGGGACTTGTCAAACCGACTCCTACCGCTTCTTCTACGGCCTCCAATGCTGGAGAATCCTCAACTCTGACATGACTGGCAAGGGATCCAGCTAGAGAAGAAAAAGCATATGGTATCATTGCTCTTGCTTTAGGAGATGATTATATTCACCATATCTCTGACTTGGAGTCTCCTTCAGAAGCTTGACACATGATTTTTGGTGCTAGCTCTCACATCTCTAAACTATCACTTAAAATCTCTTTCTTTGAATTGACGATGGCTAGTGGTACTACTTTAGTAGCTCATGTCAACTATATGCGGAGTCTTATGACTCAATTAGCTTCTATCAATTCTCCTATCACTCCAGATGATGCTATGGCAGTGTTACTTAAGAGTATGCCTGAAGAATATGATCACATAGTTACCACTTTGAAAAATCTTCCTAATCCTAATCTTGAAGGTATTATCTCTGCTCTCCAAGAAGAAGAAAGGCATATGGAGCTCAGGAAAGGCAATGACACTGTTTATGCTGTAAAAGTCCAGAAGGGCAAATATACCCCTTGCAATCACTGTGGAAAGACAATCACCTTTCAAAGGACTACTTCAAAATTAATCCATGCAAGCACTGTGGCAAGAACAACCATAATGAGAAGTTTTGCAGAGCCAAAGCAAAGACAAAAAATGCAAATCTACTTTCAGTTAATGAGCCTCCACAAGATGAGGCATCCTTTGAAGATTATGCATTTTAAAACATCTCTATGTATGCTCCAGATCTCTCTTTTTATGTCAAGGTACTCAGCCTGGATAGTCCTCCAAAATGAATGAAATAAACTATTGTGTTTTTTGTGTCTTTTGTAAACACCTCTGGTCACCTTATGATGTAGGCCATGTGTATGTTTTGCTCCATGGTACCTCCTGCAGACATTGTGTGCATGTACATGCAGGGGAGATAACCATTGGAAGGTCTTTTTGTATCCCTTTTATTTACCTTACACCCATGGGAACCCTTGCTAGCATGAGAACCTAGCCATAGATTTATCCTTGACCACCATGAGATGGCATGAGAAACTATGAGACTAGATGTATCCTTGACATAGCTTGAGGCATTCCCTTGAGGGGGGGTTTGATGGGATATCTCAAGGTGTATGCCTCAGGCACACCTTATGTTTCTATGTGTGAGTGCTAGAGGCACAGTTAGGTGCCCATAAGCACAGTTAGGTGGTGGAGAGCCACATAGGATGATTGAGAGAATCTAGGAGCAGATTGAGAAGATGATTGTGGAGCTCTGAAGTCATTAGTGATGTCAGTGAGCATGTATGAGGTGCCTACTTAAGGACCTCACTCTTCTTCATTCTACAAGCAAGTAATGCAAGTATTCTGAGTTTGTGTCCACTCTTTCCTTTCCTTTCAGTTTACCAACATGGTGTGTTCTTGCATTTGCTTGCAGGTCAGAGGTTTCAGGAGTGCTGGGGTTGTGTCAGGCCACTTTAACTAAGTGTTTTAAATTGTTTAGTGAACGTGGCAAAATGACCACTTTTTAAGGGGTTTGATATTTAGCAACTAACTTGCCAAATTCATACGTGGCTTTAGAAAAAGGAGATTTTGAGCACAAATTTTGTTTTTTTAATTTCAAAAAATCCTTGACCCATGTCATGAAATGCCAAAATTTAAATGCAAATTTGCTACAATGTAGCTAAGCCTAAAACACCACCATTTGGCCACTTTCACTAAGTATTTAAAAACGTTTAGTGAAAATGGCCAAATCACCACTTTTCACAGGGTCTACTCGTCACAAGCAAAAAGGAGTTGTTTTCACTAAATTGTGTCTTCATGACTCATAAAAGTACAAGAATGATATCCACATATACCAAATAATAAGGCGAATTTGCTTCACTAGAGCTTAGGCTAAACCCCTTGAAAAGTGGTCATTTGGCCACTTTGATGAAGCGTTTTGAAGATTAGTCAAAGTGGCCAAATGAACACTTTTCAAGGGGGTTTGGCTATTGAACTAACTTGCATATTCATCCTATTTGTCTTCCAAATTCATATTTGGTTTTGGAAAATTGAGATTTTGAAAAAAAAAAAGTGTTTCATTCCAAAAAGTCCTTGACTCACGACGTAAAATTCCCAAATTTGAAGGTCAATTACTAGCAACATAGCACATGCTTGACCCCTCAAAAGTGGTCAAATGGCCACTTCCATCGTGCATTTTAAATGATTAGAGAATGTGGTCATTTGACCACTTATATAAGAGGTCTAGCTTGGGCTCCAAACCTGCACATGAACCCACCTTTTTATGGTGGTTTTGTCCTCTTGATTCATAAATGTATATTTTTGTCCTCTTGATACATAAAAGTACATTATAGATGTCAAAATGAAGCCAAGTTTGAGGACGTATTGTCTTAACTCTATCCCTATCTAGACCTTAAGAAAAGTGGTCATTTTGCCACTTTGACTAAGAATTCTAAAATGCTTAGTCAAAGTGTCCAAATGACCACCTTTCAGGGGGGTGCTGAACCTGGCAATACACATGCATATGTATTCTTGTTTGACTATTTAATTCAAAAATTTGAGGGCAAATTTACAGGCTAGGAGCCAAGGCTAGACTCTTAAGAATTGATCATTTGGCCAATTTGACTAAGCGTTTAAAAATGCTTAAGCAAAGTGGCCAAATGACCACTTTTCAAGGGGTCTAGCCCTTGCAATTGATATGTATATTCATCCCTTTTTTGCCAAATTAATAGGTTGTTTTGGAAAAACGAGATTGTGAGTCATAAGTTTTTTGTTTGATTTCTAAAATTATTCACTCATGAACAAAAATGCCCAAAATTGAAGGCCAATTTGCAACAATGTAGCATAGGCTAAACACCCTATAAAGTGGTCATTTGGCCACTCTAGCTAAGTGTTTTAAATGGTTACTCAAAGTGGCAAAAGGACCACTTTTCAAGGGCTCCTAGATGACATATGAGTCTACTTATTTACATCAAATTTTAAGGTGGATTTGTCTTCTTGATTCATATAAATACATTTTCATTCTGTTGATTCATAAAAGTACATAATAGATGTCAAAATGAACCCAAGTATTAGGGCATATGGTAATGACTCTAGCCCAAGTCAGACCCTCTAAAAGGTGGTCATTCGGCGACTTTGACTAAGAGTTTTAAAACTCTTAGTCAAAGTGTCCAAATGAGGGTCTGGCACTTGCAAGTAGGTGCCCACGCCATTCAAAAATAGGCATTTTAACTAATGGAAGGCAATACGATGCACGAATTAAGGTAAGCTTAGTGAAATGATTAATTCAAGTGAAGTGATTAACATAAGCGAGTCTCAAGGCACAAAATTTGAGGAGAATCAAGAAGGTTCATTCTAGAATGCCGGACTTCTTGAATTTTCTTCGTCTTCCACCCTAGCCGACTATATGAGGGGGAGGGAGGAGGAGGGAGACTCGAACTCAATATAATAGCATGCACGTCTAAATATAAGTAATGTATAAATATGCATATCTCCATAGAAGTATATCTATATACTTGAATGACTATATATGGATGTGACTTTTTCTTTTGTGACTTCATTTTACTAATAATATCTTGTAATTTTAATTGAAGACTCATAAAAGCTTCATTTCTAGCAGCTTTTAGGTTTGGATTGGGCCCTAGTAGTATCTATGGTAAGCCCTCTTTCTTTTGCCATTGCTATTTTGGTATAATATCTTTTTAGCATGGATTTTGCAATGAGTCTTTGTATATTCATAAAACTTTTCTAGTTGCCTCTGTAATTTGTCATTCCTCTTAGCTTTTGAATATACTCTTATGCTCACCTACAATCATATAAATACTCATTCATAAAACAAATGTTGTGTTTTTATAGGGGTGTTCTTCACCTTGTATTATCATGGGTAGAAAGAGAGTTCTAATAATAGGTCATAAAGAAAAGCCTTCAATTGCCATCCCTCCATGGGCAACAAGAGCAAAAAGAAAGAAAAGAACCAAAAAGTGAGGGGTCAGTCCAAGAAGAGACAATCACTGGTGAGAATGAGGTCTCCCTACCAAACACTAAAAATCCATTGCCCTTAGACAATGTTGAAATGGAGGGAGAGGCTTTGCATAAAGAGGAGGATGAAGAGCTAGACATTGATCTAGTTGAAATGGAAATTGAAATGGAGAAAGGTGCGGACATGATCAATAAGTGCCCATGGATCCCTTTGTGCCATTTGATTTTGTATGCCCATGTGAGAGACCTTAGGATGGATGTTGTGACCCTTAGAAGCACTTTCCAATATGAAGGATACATGCTTGAGAAAGGTGCTTTCATCGTGTCTCTAGGCTAAGTCAATGGAGAGGAAACAATGGTCTCCAATAATATTAGAGAGGCTTGGAGTCCTACTTGGAGAGAGGTGGGTATTGATTTTGAAAGGTCGCATCCAAAAGAGAGTGCCACTTTATGTCCAAGAGAATGTTTTACGATGGAAAGGCAACCACTGTACTATTGCTTGGATGCAAGTGATTTCAAAATCATACATGGAGACAAAGGCACAAAGGCAAGGCACATAAGGGTTATGTGCATGGTGATTTACCCATAGTGTACTTTTGAAATTGCATTATTGGTGGGCTTATAGAGAATGAACTCATGAGTACTTTCATTATTTGAGTGCTTATCAAGTAGTCTACGGAGTCATGAAGTGTGTATAGTATTGTATTCTAATTCTTTGGAAATGTGCATATTGAATGAGTGTTGGATTAAGTCGAGTCTCTATGACACACTTATCAACACAAATAATATTTATAGTGTGATGCAAAGTTTTCATGAGTATTTTGAGTACAACCCATTGACAAGTCATTGAGAAATCAAGAATAAAGATACATTGGTACCCACTTAATAAAGGAATCCTTACTAAATTGGTGTTTCAGGTATGTTTGATTAATCTCTCCTACTTTATGTTGGTCTTCTAGCATCTTCAATCATACTTATTTTCAAACAAGTATAACTCGGGATGCTTTTTTGGCTAGGTTCAATACACTACGGATGTAATGCGAGCTCTTGATGCTATTGTGAAGAAGTTGCCCAAGGAGATGATAAAGGATGCACAACGCAAAGAGGGAACTAGAATTCATAAAAAGTATGCTAACAAAATGGGATGATGAGTTCATATGAACTCTAGAGGCTTCATTTCATACTTTTTTGTTTAAAGATAGGGTAGTTACTTGTGCCTTTCTACAATTATCAAGATTCTCAACATTATCAATCCAAAAAATGGTTATGTTTAGAAATCCAAAGTGTTTTCTTTGCAGCATGATGGGTATGATTCCATTCTAATATTAGCAAAGTTGAAATACCTTGCTAATGTTGATGAGCTAAGGAATGAGATGTGTCATAAGTTTCTAGCTCTTTTGGATGTAAATAAGAGATTGGGGGACATTTATTTCATGCCTATAGGAGACAATGAATATTGAGGGTATGAAGTTTATGTATTACTTTGGCTGGATTGTTTTTTTGTGCAGTGTCTTTCAAAATGCTTATTTGGTGGCTTGTTGAGTAGGTGGTTGTTGAAGGAGACCTTCCTTGAGAAGGTAGAGGTCCATTTTATTATGGCTTTTAAGGACTTGATTTGCCTTTAAGGGAGTATAGTATACATACAATACAATCAGCCATAGGCTGAAAAACAAGATGACCAGACCATCATCCTATGCCCATCGGCACTCTACAATGTGCAAAGTGCATAGAGGAGAAGTTGCTAGTAGACATTAAGACTGCAGGATAGAAAATGGCAAGCTGTAGATGCTTGTCAACCAAGATCTCATGCCATATCTCACTAGAAGAGAGAACTCTCACCACCATGTGCTCCTGTGCTAAGTCTGTCCTATAGTAGACCTCTTCTGGTCTACCCAACCTACATCACCTACATGCTGCTCCTGGAAGCATAAGGACCTAATGTCCATAACTGCTTCCCTACTGCCAAAATTTGCCATAATCATGCTACCAACTCCCATTGCAATGAAAGCAAGAACCGGAAGTGTAGCCCTAATGACAAACATATGAGAACCAAGTCTCAACCCAATCATGGATGCATGAAGTACTATGTCTGCCTTATCAACCATAACCTACTGCTCGATTGATCTGTGATCATCAAACCTGCTGTGTTTCAAGTATGGAGCCAATGCAGGCAATGGAGTACTCAGTAGCTTTCCCCTCTCCATACTAAAACAACCAAGTATCTGAAGACAAACATCATCAAGACCATGCAGCTCAATATGTTTGCTTCATAATTGCCTCCATGGCTAGAAGCAATCCCCTCAAGATTGGCTTCATAGGTTTGATAATGTTATGAGAGCTCGTGATGTGATGCGCAATGAGACAGGTTATGGTCTCAATATTCAAGAGGTTGCTATAGTGGAATGATTCCTGCCCATGTGCAATATGACCTGAATCAATAACTGCAAAAACCACATCTGTCCTCGCATAACCAACCAATGGATCATACCAGGCATCATTAGCCAAGGTATCTTGCTCATCATGCATAGCCTCATCCTCATCTACAAGAGGTACTACACATCCTGGGAGCAAACTATAACTGTCCATAGAAGATGCATCAACAATCTCCATAGGAGTATAAACATGTGGAATACTTGAGACATCTAACCGTCTCTGACCAAAATCAGGAAGTAATCCTAGCTATCCTAACTTTATAACCTACTCACCATGGGAAAAACCTCCCACTCCAAGGGATATGGACTGCCCTTGCAAAGAATTTGGAGATAACTGTGCACTTACACCCTCCTAGAACACCACTCTCCTACTATCCATAGTCCTGGGCTGTCTAAGCATAGCATCCTCTTTGAAATAGACATCATGGCTACGTATCAGCTCTCTAGTTGAAGGATACCATAACCTGTAGTCCCTGCTGGACTCACTGTATCCAAGGAAGATACACCTCCTCAATTTGGATCCAAATTGTGTGTGCGTGTCTCTGGAACCATGAACATAAGCCTTGCAGCCAAACACATGTAAATGCTCATAACATGGTGCCCTGCCTATCAAGAACTCAAAATGGCACTCTACCATCCAAAGATCTCCTGGGTGACTTGTTAAGCAAGTATGCAGCTGCCTTACATGCCTCATCCCAATAGCATTCGGTAAGACCAATCCTATCACCATGTGTATCACATAGATGCTGAAATCTAGGAGAGGTAAACTCTCTATCACCATCAGTCGTCAAGCTCAATACCTTCTTCGTGAATGATTTTTAGCATTACCCAAGAAGCGCTAAAATGTACCATATACATCATGCTTTTGACAAATTGGATATACCCATATGTACTTTGTAGTAGTATCAATAAATGTCACAAAGTAAGAGGCACCACAACTGTAGGCATAGGCCCACAAACTGCACTATGAACCAACTGCAATGGCTCAACATACCTCTCACTGATTGTCTTCCTCTCAAAAGAGGATCCTGACTGCTGACCATCATACAATTATGACATAAAATTCGAGATACATCCATAATAGGAATGTATCTCAACGCTATAAGGGCTTCCATACCTACAGTAGACATATGTCCAAGCATGCCATAAACTAACTGATGGCTGCCCTCTAATCATAAGCATCCGATCTTGAACAGCTAATGCATTTAGTGCATAGGAGAATCCAACCCATGATCTCCTAGCCATAACCAGATTGCCCCTAGCAATCTTCCAAGCATGATCACCTAGAGAGACGATAACCTACCTCAACCAACTGTCCAGTATTGATCCTGCTCATAGCAAGTCTTAGTATATGTTTAACTCTTTGTAGAACAAGAATAAAACCACTAGGCATAACAAGGTGGATATCCCCATAACCATAGACATCCATAGAATGATCATTGCCCATTAAACTGCTCCCCATAATGCATTCTTGATATGCACTGAACCATGACCTATGAGGGGTCATATGACATCAAGCACATGGATCTAACATCCAATCACCAAGAATGGGTACATCAGTGGCCAAGAAGAAGGTGTCAGACATAGACAAAAGAATGCCTTCAACACTGCTACTATCAGCAGAAACCCTGGCGTCCGAGTCCTAAAGCTCAACCTTCTTCTTCTCCTTCCTGTCATTCTTAACCTTGCTCTTCTTCTTGCATTTTCTCAGCCATTTCCAGCAATACTTTTTCACGTGGCCATATTTCCACAGTAGAAACATTTAACACAAGTTCGAGAGCTAGACTTGCTCTTGGAATTCCCCCTTGAACATGACCTATTTCTACCAGTTGATCTGCCTCTGGAGTGCATATCATGGCTGTATTTCAGCCCATCATGCTGTAACATAACACTATCATGGTCATGCATCCAGCATATACGAGTATAGAACTCATATGCATGGTAGTCTACACCCTATACACCATCTTGTACTGCGGGTAGATTGACTTCGAGAGTGATAACTGAATGATAGAGCGTGCTTGCTCATCCATGTCACCCCAATCACTCTGTTTAATGCTATTAGGCTTGACATCTTTGCATTTAATGGGCTTATGCTTCCTCTTCTGCACTAACACATGATAAATATACTCTTTCCAATACTGAAAGTTCGATCCATCCAACCTCTCAATATCAAAGAGGGTACTACCAGTTGTAGATGCCATATCTGTGGCATAATAGAACCAAAGAGCAGCATAGTGCAATAGGCAACCCAAATGACCAAAAAATATAGTGCTATCCAGACCAATCAAGTCTCCAAATAAACTGGTTGGATCCAAGGCTCAAAAGCACTCAGCCATAAAGAGGCATAAACAAGCATATATGCAGCTCAGTAACTTGCCAATGCCTGGCAATCCAAGTAAGCAATGCACTGAACCAAATGAGCAATGCCTGCTTCACCAATCCCAGCTCAACTATTCATAAACATCAGTGTGGCATCCATCAATGCAAATCCATAATGCATCAAAATCCATAGTCAAGTAAATCCCAATCATGACTGATATGCATAGAACACCAAAACTAGATGGTGAATCAAATGATCATTCAATCAGAATGACTGCTGCCAAGTGACATCATGAGAAATACTCTGGCCATACATCAAGTATCCTACAAGTCAATGAGCACAAACCAGCTCAAACATGTATCCACTTTCATGCATAAAAGCATACCAAATGCCTGTCTCATAAATCCGGCAGAATCTCCCCTATGAAATGTTAGTATAAAACTAAAAGACCAAGTTGTCCAAAGGATGTAAATCAGCCCAACAAATCAATGCAAAGTGACTATCAATGTCATTGAAGTCAAGATCAAGACAACTGTCAAACCATAGTGTGGGTATAGAGCACAACTACCAAGCAGTACAAAGACACTATCATGCATAGACCAAGTGTCAACCAAGACCTGCTCAATGGATAACAAGCCAATCTGACATATACGTCACAAAGCCAGCTATAAATCCAAAAGTGTCTATCAAATGCACCATACTCATGTGCATATAATATGCATCCATATGAGTAAATCAAAATGCCAACCTACAATGGCAAACAATGTCAAACCCAATGCCAATATGGGGATGACTATTTTCCGAGCGAAATCTTCTGAGTATTCGAGCGAAGGAAGAAAAAAGCTTCCAACTATGTAAAAATGGATTAGAAGAAAACATAGTTTCACTTAGAAATATGCAAAGTATTATAGCAATGCCTATTTAATACACATGTTTACATGAGTCTTTGGGAATGGTGAGTAACATAATGGGATGGCTTTTGAAGAAACCCACGTAGAGAGTAGACTTCTCTATGAAAATTCTCTTGTGATCCTTCTTACAACTTTTACTTAATAGGGGGTGACATTGAAACCCTCTCTCAACCTATCTTCATGAAAGAGTTTCTTCAAAGAAACCTCATTGAAGCAATCCATGAAGGTAGTTTCGCCAGCGAAACCCCTTTGAAGTAGGTCTTCCAAGGTAGTTTTGCTGGTGAAACTACCTTGGACAACACTTTTAAAAGTGACATAACTTTCACATCCAATGTCCAAATATAGTCATTCAGCCACTCAAATTGATCGAAAAACCCCATTTGAGCACATATATTTTGAGAAATCTTGCATATATATTATTAAATATTACATGTATTTTATGAGAGTGATATATAAACCCAAGCTAATACTTGTTCATAGTAATTTAAACTTGTTTAGAAACATATCCATAAGTATCTTGTTATTTATGTTATAAAATATTAGAAAGATCTTGTCATATGATATAAATGTCTTAATAAGTAATTATATATGTATAATATTATTACATTGAGAGTGATTATAAGGGATGTTTCTTAAAGGAATTATTTTTCAACACCTTTTTTAGGTAATAAGAGGGGTACAAAGGGATGTCTATGAATAAGAAAATTTATGTTATTTAAAAATGAATGAGTGGATAGTCTATATATTTTTATGTTAAAGGGATCTAGTATTAAATCTTGAGAAGTTCATGATTTCTTTCCTTAATTTTTTCCTTCCAATATTCAAAAGGATTATATAGAGTTGTTATCCTCATCGTAAAAGTGTGTCCCACTTTCCTTGGGTATATCATCAATGGTAGCCAGACAATTCTCATTGAAGTTTTCTTCAATCCAACACTCACTGTCAAAGATTTTTTTAATATATGAGTTGGATAAATTCATCCCCTCTATTAGGGTCTTCACTCTTGATAGGGTACTTAGAGACTAGGCGATGAATCCAATTCCATAATTCTACCTTAATTTTCATGTGGATATAGACATGATATATCCCCCTAGTTGTGCATCATTCTAAAATTCCTCATGAAAGAACATACTAAGATCACATTGGACAGTGTATAATTCTTAAGCCACAAAGGTATGATAAAATCACAACCCATGATGACGCGTGAGTAGTAGTTATTGATTTGCACTACTTCCATGGGTAATCATCAACTACATTTATTTACAATATTGTAGCAATTACTATAGGAAACCCCGTCATTTCTATTGTGCTCTCATAGTTATGCTATCTCTAATCTTGCCATCAAGGTTTGATTTCCAAAATTCCTTTCTCAACTTCAATGATAAGGTAGCATTTAGCTCATCACCTTCAAAGCAATTGCTAGTCTTATTGACACCAACTTGGGGTTAAAATCAATACCAAATTTGGAATCTAATGTGTTCTTGATGCCATTGATGTCATTCCAAGCATCGATATCTCTTATATAAATTTAATAGGGATGGCATGTGGTCCTATTGAATCCTTTTTTGAATTCCTCCTTTCAAATGATGTTAATCCTCTTTTCTACCTAGTTTCCAAGTTTGTGACATTTAGGGTTTGGAGTTAAGGCACCACTTGTCGAGAGGAACCTATGGCCAAATTGTTGAGAGGAACCCATGATAAATTGAGATATCTATGTGGGACAATATCTTGAACTTGTCTAATGCATATGATGGTCTAAAAGAGGGTATTGAAAACCATCCGTGGTGTTACAAAATCCATCCTAATGGTCGCATGTGATATTACATCAAAAAATGCTATCAGTCACATGAAAGAATGCATCTTGTAACACCAAGCACATAATGCGTGCTTCAAACCATACAATGCCTTTCTTAGAAGGCACACTCTATTTTCTTCTATTGGCTATTCCATGCCAGGAGGTTGCTCCACATATGGTTTTAGATAGCTCTCCATTAAAAATTGCTCATTTATGATAGATAGGTCTATGAAAGAGACCATCAAGGGAGAGAACCACCTTAATCAAAGAATATTTTGCTATACGTACAAAAGTTTGTCTCATAAACTATGTCTTCTTTATGACAAAATCCTTAGCAATAAAATAAGCATTATCTTTGTCTAGAATTTGCATTTGAATGAAAATCTACATGAATTTGCATCATCTTTGTCTAGAATTTGCATCTGAATGAAACTTAACTTGAAAATGCACTTGAGATCACTTTCTTGTCATTAGCTCTACCCACCACCAAAACCCATGTTTGATATCGGTGAATGGAAACAATCTCTTTTTGCATTGTCTCTCTCCATTAAGGTATGTTTAGAGCATCCCATTGGGGTGGATTTTAGATTCTATGCCCGTGCTTACTTCTACATCTCTTCTTGGTCATTGGCATGATCATCTTCATTGGCAGATACCTCTAGATTGTGGTTACGATCATCAACTTCATCTCATGTTATACTTTTGTTTTAGCACTCCATTCAATGTGTTCGTCAACTGTTGCGTGAGCCTCTACATGTCCGTCGTTAGCACCTAATTCGTCAAAACTACTTGCATGTTTGTCGTTGGGATTTTTCTCTTAGTTAGAGTCATGATAAAAGCTAGTTTCATGTCCATCCTCATTTGATCCACTTCCATGTGAATGTGTATCTAGTGTATCTCATCAGCATTAATGTTAACTGAATTATAGCTTGTAGAATCGTTGTCATCTTAGAAGTCATCATCCATCGATCATTCTACTTCCCTGGGGCACCAACTCCCTTTAGTAAGAAAACCTATCAAAATCTTGAGTATGAGATGAATTTAACAATATGCCATGAGTAGAAATTATTCAAATTAACATGGTTGTGTTCTACACTAAAAGAGCTTTAAATATGTCTCTACACCTTGAAATTTGAGTAACACATGAAAAAGTTACATTAATTTGAAAGGAGATGGGTTTTAATATTTAAGTGTGTTTTTTGTTGAACCCCCCCCCCCCCGCCCCTCTTGGGCCTCACATATTATGAAAAAATATGTACAAATCTTAAAATCTTGCATATTTTTCCAAATATATACCTTATATTTTATGGGAGGGGGGACATGAAATTTTCATATTTTTCTCTTGCATATTTGAAAATTTTTAAGGAAATCCATGCGTATTATATATGGACCTTGTCCCCCCATACCTTGGATTATGGACAAGGGTAGTAACATATTACACATTGAGTTGGCACCCAGGTCTACTTTAAAGCCATCTACTTTTGCACACGTCAGTTCTGACATCTTCATCATCCTCACATTTAACATCTTTAACTTGAGTGTCCCTTGTATCTCAGACTCTTTCATTTGCATGAGCCACCAATGCTTATCCAGAACATGGATTTTCGATTGTAGAGCAACGATGTGTAGAACAATGTATTTCTCCCCAGGAAGAAATGGAGAGCTAATCATCATGGAAAGAAATAGTGAAGCCTTTTTCTTTTCCTTGGGGTCAATTTGTGGGTTTGTAGGTGTTTGGACTGCAAGGGAATCATGTTTCCTACCACCAATTCATCTTTTCTTATTTTGGTGATCTTTGACAGGGTCATCTTCGTGTGTAACCCTTTCTTCATGGTGGTCGATCATCATTGCATGGGAGTTGTCATGTTTAACTTTTTCTTTGATGTGTAGGAAATTGTTTTTGCTCTCATCACCTTGTTTGTTGATGGGAGGAACTATTCAACATCATTTTGGATGGGCTTTGGGGGATAGAAATTGCCTTGGTCTTTGTTGTTTAGGTTCCTTTTATTTGGGACTATCATGGGTCTTGGTTTTTGCAACTTATGAATATAATTTTATCCTCAGCGTCTCCTCATTTTGGTGGGAGATCATCTTGATGATTGTTGTTGTCTGTTCCTACATTGGGATTTGACAAATCATAGTCTACATGGCTTTGGCCTTTTGCATCTTCCATGGGTTGTGTTGTGCCAAGACTAGCTGTCATCACAGTCTTGGCCTATCATTGAGGGCCTTTTTAGGATGGTATTTCCTATTGTCACTCTCTCTTGGAGAAGTATGAAGAGTCCGAGGTTAGGATCAAGAAAGCGCAAGGGGTTGGGTCTCTTCTCTAACATTTGATACCATGTGGAAAACTCACAGTCATGCATTCACAAATGAATCGATTATATTGATTGTTGATTGTTCATGTTACATAGAGTTGCATCATAATGATTATCAAAAGGTGTGTCTATTGACAAGACCCAGTGTGTGTGCACTTGCATAAATAAGTCTTTACGTAAGAGATTTTTGTGTTGGTCACATCCACCTTTCATGTTCATCCTCATGTGAACCACATCCATGTGCTTGTGTATCTCATGTGCCATCAGCATCAACATTAATTGAAATGTAGCTAGCAAAATCTTCCCCATCTTGGAAGTCATCATCCATTGATTGATCTACTTCAACACCATCTACTTTTGCACAATGCCTAGTCTAGTGTCTTCATCATCTTTGCATATACGATTGTAGCAAGGATGTTTGGAACAATATACTTCTATCATCATGCAAAGAAATAGTGAAGCCCTTTGCTTTACTTATTGGTTGATTTGTGGGTTTGCAGGCCTTTGGACCAGAGGGGAATCACATTTCTTCCCACCAATGTGTCATTTCTTATTTTGGTGATCTTTGATTGGGTCATCTTTTTGCATATCCCTTTTTTCATGCTCAATAATCATCTCATGGGAGTCATCACATTTAAATTCTTCTTTGACATGTAGGGTCTTTTTTTTGCCCTGATCATCTCCTTTGTATGATGGAAGGAACCTTTCAATATCATTTTGGAAGGGCTTCAGGGGATAGAAATCGCCTTGGTCTTTGTTGTTGGGGTTTGGGATTTTTGTGGGCCTTTGTTTCTACAAATCATGGACAAAATGTATCCTCATCATCTCCTCATTTTAGTGTGAGATCATCTTGATGATCCTTGTCATCCTTTCCCTCGTTTCGGATTTGGCATATGGTAGCTACATGGCTTTGGCCTTTGAATGTTTTGTGGGATATTTTGTGCCAAGACTATTGTCATAGTCTTGCCCTATTATCAAGGGGCTTTTTAGGATTGTATTTCGTGTTGTCACTCTTTCTTGGCTCCCTTATCCCCCTTAAGTGAGACAAAAGAAAGAAAAGAGTATTCGGCCCATCTTGAAAACCACTCTTCCTCCTATAGGATTGCTAATCATTTGGGAGTTTCTCCTAGTTGTGAGGTATCAAGAGCCACTTTCATATGGATGAGCCTTTCAAAATGTCCATTGTGTGTGTCTTTTGGAGAACTTGTGAAAGGTAGACATTGTCTACTTTTCACATCACTCACTGTTTGTGGTGCCATGTTCATCTTTGTGTGTCTCCTTTGGAGAACTTGTGAAAGGTAGACATTGTATATTTTTCACTCACTATTTGTGGTTCCATGTTCATCTTTGTTCTCTTCATCTTGGGCATCATCGTGTAGTTGTGCTTGACTTTTAGATTTTGCACAAGAGTTCCGGATTATCTTCTTGGTCATCATCATGATCACCTTTGTTGGTGACTAAATCTAGATCTTGGTTACAATCTTCAACTTCATCATCATGTCATACTTCTATTTCAGCACTACATTGAATGTGTTCTTCAACCATTGCATGTGCCTCTGCATGTATAGCATTATTGCATGATTCATCAGGTCCGATTGCATGTTTTTTGTTGGAGATTTTTGTCTTAGTGACATTCGTTGATCAACGCCAATTGCATATCCATCCTCCTCTGATCCACCTCCATGTGGTTGCGTATCTAGTGTATCATCAACATCAATGTTAACTGAATTGTAGCTTGCAGAATCTTTGGGGTCTAGGAAATTGTCATCCATTGATCGATCTGCTTCATTGTCATATTTGCTTCTACATACATGTCTTCTCTCACATCTTTGTCATCTTTACATTAACTTTTTTACATGAGCGTCCCTTGGATATCGGCTTCTTTCATTTGCATGAGCCACCGATGCTTGTCCAGAACATGGATCCTCAATTGTAGCAATGATGTCTGGAATAATGAAGTTCTCCCTAGGAAGAAATGGAGATTTAATCATCATGCAAAGAAATAGTGAAGCCTTTTTCTTTTCCTTGGGGTCAATCTATGGGTTTGTAGGCATTTAGACTAGAAAGGAATCATATTTCTTACCACACCAATTCATCATTTCTTTTTTTGGTGATCTTTGACATCGTCGTCTTCGTGTGTAGCTCTTGCTTCATGTTTGATGATCATTGCCTAGGAGTTATCGTGTTTAAGTAAGTGTTTGACATGTAGGGTCTTGTTTTCCACTAATCCTCTCCATTGTTCGATGGGAGGCATCTTTTAACATGATTATGGATGGGCTTCAAGGGATAGAAATCGCCCTGGTCTTTGTTGTTTGGGTTCCCTTTGATTGGTATTATTGCGGGTCTTTATGTCTGCAATTTACAGATAAAATTTTGGCAGATCCTTGATTGGTATTTTTGTAGGTCTTTATGTCTGCAATTTATGGATAGAATTTTGGCAGATCGTTGAGGGCCTTTTCATGATGGTATTTTAGTATTACTTCCTACAATCCCTAGTAAGATGAAAAGTCTTTCGGGTAACAAAGTGTGGAATATGGATAAAAATGAATAGTGAGAGTATAAGTCGATCTAGAATTGACGAGCAAAAGAATAGAATCAATCTGGTTTACATCTTCATGCAAGCTTTAGGCTTCGATAATATAAGAATTGTATTCTTTTCTCAAGCTTGATTGTGATTATTACCCTTACTTCCCCTCAAGTGAGAGAAAGGAAAGAAGGGAGTATTTGGTTGATCTTTAAAACCACTGTTTCTCCTATAGGACTGCCAATTGTCTAGGAGTTTCTCTTGGTAGTGAGGTATCAATGGCTACTTTTGCAGATGGATGAGCTTTGCAAAATGTTAATTGCTCGTCTATTTTGGAGAACTTGTGAAAGGTAGACGTTGTCTATTTTTCATGTCACTATTTCTTCATACTCTTCATCATGGACATCACCATGTAGTTGTGCTTGACTTTTGGAACTCTGTAGTAGCATTTACTTCTACATCCTCTTCTTGGTTGTCATCATGATCATCTTCATTGGCATCTACATCTAGATCGTGGTCACGATCAGTAACTTCATTGTCATGTCATACTTCTATTTTAGTGTTGCATTCAATATGTTCTTCAATTGTTGTGTGAGCTTTTACATGTACATCATTAGCACCTGATTCATCATGTTTGGCTGCACATTTGTTGTTGGGATTGGAGGGAGAGAGAGAGGGTAGGCTAGGAAGAGAGAAGATAACACTCAAATGGAAACATGATGAAAGTGAAAGGATCTTGGTCACATCTATGATTAATGCCATTGTAATGTCCATCCTCATCTGATCCACTTCCATGTGCTTGTGTATCTAGTGCATCATCAGCATCAACATTAATTGAATTCTAGCTTGCATGATCTTCGCCATCTTTGAAGTCATCATCCATTGATTGCCAACACGTGGATCTTCAATTGTAGCAATGATGTTTGCAACAACATACTTCTCTCTTGGAAGAACTAAGAAGCTAATGATCATGCAAAGAAATAGTGGTGCCTGTTTCTCTACCTTGAGGTCAATTTGTTGGTTTGCAAGCATTTGGACCACAACAGAATCATATTTCTTGAGATCAATTGTCAATTTTTGTTTAGTGATCTATGACAGGGTCATCTTTGTGTGTAGCCCTTACTTCATGCCCGTTGATCATTGTGTTGAGTCATCGTGTTTAACTTTTAGTGTTTGGCATGCAGAGTCTTGTTTTCACCCTGATCCTCTCCTTTGTTCGATGGGAGGCACCTTTCAACATTATTTTGAATGGCTTCAAGGGATAGAAATCCCCTTGGTCTTTGTTTTTTGGATTCCCTTTGATTTTGGGATGGTTGCGGGTGTTTATTTTCTATATTATGGACAAAATTTTGGCAGATCATAAAGGGCCTTTTTAGGATATCCTCACTCTTTCTTGGAGGAGTATGAAGAGTCCTAGATCCGGATGAGGAAACTTCACAGGGGGTTTGGGCTCTTCTCTAACATCTGATACCATGTGGAAAACTCAAAGTCATGCATTCATGAATGAAACGGTTGTATAGATTGTTGATTGTTCCAGTTACATAGACTTGTTTCATAATAACTAAAAAAGGTGTGCTTGTTGACAACACTTGGTGTGTGTGCACTTGTGTGAATAAATCTTTATGTTAGACTTTTGATTCTTACTTTTTACACTCTCCTATAAGACAAAAATTTGTTACAAGTAACAAAGTGTGGAATACAAATAAATTTGAATATTGAGAGTATAAGACTGGATCTAGAATTGACTTGAGCCTAAGAAGAGAATCAATTTGGTTTGCATCTTCATGCAAGCTTTAGGCTTTCATAGTACATGAACTGAATTCTTTTCTCGAGCTCGATTATCACTATCACCCTTAACCCCCCTCAGGTGAGAGAAAGGAAAGAAGGGAGTATTCTGTGTTAGATATGCTCAATGCCCCACCCTCCTGGTAACCACCAGTGGTCCAAGGTGCTCAAGTTATAAGGCCCCCTATGAGGAGAAGCCATGTGTGAGCCCGAGACACTAGATAGATCCTGACTTGCATGTTAGATGAGGTCTATCAATGAGACTATTGATGGTAGAAAGGTGATTGTGTGAGAGCCCCTTATTCTTGGCGACGGTATAGGCAATATTCCCTAAATATTCCATGGACGACTAGTCGGTTCCACCGACTAGGTTGATTGGTCAGCTCCACCGACTAGGTCGACTGGTCAACTCCACCAACTACGTTGATCTGACTACTACCCTCATAGCTATAAAGAGGCGACCTCCCTAGTCCATTGCATAAGATTAGTTCAGATCAGATCAGATCTTCCAACTAGTAGCTCTTCACCTAGTATTTGTCTAGATCGCCATCTAAGGTCCACTGTGGGAGTGCACGGGTGGACGGAGCCATCATCTATACTACATCAGTATTGAAGGAAAAGTTTGTTCCTCTCCCCAGTTTACTGTGTACTCTCTATTCTTTATTCAATTTCTGTTCCACTGTGCCGTGCAATTTAACATTCTGTCCATCTTGAAAACCACTCTTTCTTGTATATTACTACTACCAATCATCTGGGAGTTTCTTCTAGTAGTGAGTTATCATAACTGCTCCTTTTGCAGATGGATGAGCATTACAAAATGTCCATCGATTGTCTCTTTTGAAGAACTTGTGAAAGGTAGATGATGTTTGTTTTTCATGTTAGTATTTGTGGCGAGCATGTTCATCTATGTACTCTTCATCTTGGGCATCATCGCCTAGTTGTGCTTGACTTTTAGATTTCACATTAGCATTTTCGTCTACATCCTTTCTTGGTCATCATCTTGATTGTCTTTGTTAGGAGCTACATCTAGATCGTGGTTATGATCATCAACTTTATCATCATGTCATACTTCTGATTTAGTACTAGATTGAATGTGTTCTTTAAGTGTAATTGCCTACATGTACATCATTATTAGCACTTAACTCATTAGTTTTGGTTTGCTATTCATGTGTGGGACTTTTTTCTTAGTCACATCCATGATCAACTCGAGTTTCATGTCTGTCCTCATCTGATCCACCTCCATGTGCTTTTGTATCTAGTGTATCATTAGCATCAACGATAACAGAATTATAGCTTGCAGAATGTTTGCCATCTTGGAATTCATCATCCATTGATTGATCTACTTCAGTGCCATTTGCTTTTGCACTCATGTCTAGTCTAGCGTATTGATCATCTTTGCATTTGACATCTTTAACATGAGCATCCCTTAGATCTCAGCCTCTTTCATTTGCATGAGCCACTGACACTTGTCCAAAAGCGTGGATCTTCGATTGAAGCATTGACATCTGAAACAACAAATTTGTCCCCAGAAAAAAATGGAGACTTAATCATCATGCAAGGAAACAATGAAGCCTTTTACTTTACCTTGGGGTTGATTTGTGGTTGATTTGTGGTCCTGCAAGCATTTGGACCATAGGGGAATTATTTTTCTTACCATCAATTCCTCATTTGTTGTTTTGGTGATCTTCAATAGGGTCATCTTTGTGTGTATCCCTTTCTTCATGTTAGAGGATCACTACATGGGTTCATCGTGTTTAACTTCATGCTTGATGTCACATAGGGTCTTGTTTTCACCTTGATCATCTCTGTAGTTTGAAGGCAGGCACCTTTTTGGATAGAAATTATTTTGTCCTTTGTTGTTTGGTTCCCTTTGATTTGGGAGTGTTGCGGGTCTTTGTTTCTGCAATATGGACAAAAAATTTCCTCATTATCTCTGCATTTTGGTGGGACTTCGTCTTGACGATCCTTCATCACTCCCTCATTTAGGCTTGGTGGACTCGTAGTCTACATGGCTTTGTCCTTTTGCATCTTTTGTGGCCTATTTTGTGCCAAGACTATCGTCACAATCTTGCCCTATAGTTGAGGGCCTTTTCAAGATGGTATTCCTATTGTCACTCTTTCTTGGAGGATATGAAGAGTCTTAGGTCAGGATGAGGAAAGTGCAAGAGGTTTTGGATCTTCTTTGACATATAATACCATGTGCAAAACTCAGAGCCACTCATTCACAAATGAATATGTTGTATTAATTGTTGATTGTTCCAAATGTTACATTGAGTTGTATCGTAATGATTACCAAAAGCTGTGTCTGCTAACACCACCATGTGTGTGTGCTTGTATAATTGAATCTTTAGGTAATACTTTTCAGTCCTACTTCCTACACTCCCCCAAAAGACAAAAAGCATTTAGGAGTAACAAAGTGTGGAGTACAAATACAATTGAATAGTGAGGGTATAAGCCTGGATATAGAATTGAGTTGAGCTTAACAATAGAATCAAGTTGGTTTGCATCTTCATGCGAGATTTATGCTTCACTAGTACATGAACTAAATTCTTTTCTCAAGCTTGATTGTGATTATCACGCCTACTTTACCTCAAGTGAGAGAAAGAAAAACCACTCCATTCTCCTACAGGATTGCCAATCATCTAAGAGTTTCTCCTGGTAGTGAGGTATCGACAACCACTTTTGTAGATGGATGAGCGTTCCAAAATGCCCATCGCTTGCCTCGTTTTTGGAGAACTTGTGAAAGGTAGACGCTGCCTATTTTTCATGTCATTGTTTGTGGCACCATGTTCATCTTCGTACTCGTCATCTTGGGCATCATCATGCAGTTGTGCTTGAGTTTTAGATTTGGCACAAGCATTTGCTTCTGCATCCTCTTCTTGGTCATCCTCATGATCTTCTTTGTTGGCAAATACATCTGGATCGTGTTTACAATCATCAATTTCATCGTCATGTTGTACTTCTATTTTAATGCTACATTGAACGTGTTCTTTAATTGTAGGTGCGTGAGCTTCTGCATGTACATCATTAGTGCCTATTTCATTAGGTCCAATTGCATGTTTGTCATTGGGATTTTTGTCTTGCTAACATCCGTGATCAATGCAAGTTTAGTGTCCATCCTCATCTAATCCACTTCCATGTGCTTGTGTATCTAGTGTATAATTAGCATCAACATTAAGTAAATTGTAGCTTGCACAATATTTGCCATCATGGAAGTCATCTTGAGGGTGTCATTGAGAAATAGGTAAGATAGCAACAAACTGTTGTTTATTTTTTTATGGAGTTATTATACATACAGAGGGGTTTGTTAATTCAAAAAGTGAAAATTCTCATACATAAGGGGTACTTTAATTACCTCAAAATTTATAGAAGGGGTGTATATAGGTTATAAAAACACGTGGGAAACCCCTTGATCCCATGTGCTATATGCTATTTTAACATTGTGGCCCCTCGAGGAAGTCGTCATTCATTGACTGATATATATCAATGGCATCTGCTTTTGCACATGTGTCTTGTCATATGTCTTCATCATCTTTGCATTAACATCTTTAACATGAGTATCCCTTGGATCTCGGCCTCTTTCATTCACATGAGCCAGCAATGCTTATCAAGAACGTGAATCTTCGCTTGTAGGCAACAATGTTTGAAACAACATTTTCTACCCATAAAGAAATGGAGAGTTAATCGTCATATAAAGAAACAATGAAGCCTTTTTCTTTCACTTAAGTTCAATTTCTGGGTCTGTAGTTGTTAGTTTAATCATGTTTCTTAATGCCACTTTGTCGTTTCTTGTTTTGGTGATGTTTAACATAGTCATCTTCATGCGTATCCCTTTCTTCATGTTTGATGATCATCGCATAGGATTCGTTGTGTTTAACTTTGACTTTGACATGTAGGGTCTCATTTTTGCCCTAATCATCTCCTTTTTTTTATGGGAGGCATCTTTTAGTGTCATTTTGGATGGGATTAATGAAATAGAAATCGCCCTAGTCTATGTTGTTTGGGCTCCCTTTGGTTTGGGACTATTGCGGGTTATTGTTTTTGTAACTTATGGGTAGAATTTTTTCTCGTTGTCTCCTCATTTTTGTGGGAGATCATCTTGATGATCCTTGTTGTCTTTTCCCTCATTGTGATTTGGCCGATCATAGTTTGCATGGCTTTGGCCTTTTGAATCTTCCATAGGTTGTTTTGTGCCAAGACTATTGTTAGAGTCTTGCTCTATCATTGAGGGCCCTTTCAAGATGGTATTTCGTACGATCACTCTTTTTTGAAGGAGTATGAAGAGTCCCATGTATGGATGAGGAAAGTGCAACAGGTTTAGGCTCTTCTCTGACATTTGACACCATGTGGAAAACTCAAAGTCACACATTCACAAATGAATAGGTTGTATTGATTGTTGATTGTTCCAGTTACATAGAGTTGTATCATAACAACGATTACCAAAAGGTGTGTCTATTGACACCACCCTATGTGTGTGTGTGTGTGTGTGTGTGTGTGTGCACGCGTGCGCGCGCGCGTGTGTGTGTGTGTGTGTGTGTGTTGCATCTTCATGCAAGCTTTAGGCTTTGATAGGACATGAACATAATTTTTTTCTCAAGATTGATTTTCATTATCACACTTAGCCCCCCTTAAGTGAGACAAGGGAAAGAAGGGAGTATTTAGTCCATCTTGAAAGCCACTCTTTCTCCTATAGGACTGCCAATCATTTGGAAGTTCCTCCTTGTAATGAGGTATTAATAGCCACTTTTGTAGATGAATGAGTCTTCCAAAACGTCCATCGTTCTTCTCTTTTGGAGAACTTGCAAAAGGTAGATGTTGTCTGTTTTCCATCTGATACCAGGTGGAAAACTCAAAGTCACGCACTCTCAAATAAATGAGTCATATTGATTGTTCTAGTTACATAGAGTTGTAACGTAATAATTACCAAAAAGTGTGTCTGTTGACACCACCAATCTTCGTGCACTTGCGTAAATAAGTCTTCACGTAAGAACTTTTAGTTTTACTTCCTAACACTCCCTTGTAAGATGAAAATTATTTACAAGTAGCAAAGTGTGGGATACAGATACAGTTGAATAGTGAGAGTATAAGTTTGGATCTAGAATTGACTGGGGTAGAAGAAGAGAATCAACTTGGTTTACATCTTCATGTGATATCTAGGCTTTGATAGTATATGAACAAAATACTTTTCTCAAACTTGATTTTCATTATCACCCTTAATCCCCCTCAAGTGAGAGAAAGGAAAGAGGGGAGTATTCGGTCCATCTTTAAAACCACTCTTTCTCCTATAGGACTACCAATCATCTTGGAGTTTCTCCTAGTAGTGAGGTATCACCAGCCACTTTTGCATATGGATGAGCCTTCCAAAATCTCCATCGCTCCTCTCTTTTGGAGAACTTGTGAAAGGTAGACATTATTTATTTTTCATGTCATTGTTTGTGGCACCATGTTCATCTTCGTAATCTTCATTGTGGGCATCATTGTGTAGTTATGCTTGACTTGTAGATTCTACACCAGTGGTGTTAATAACTTAAAGGGTGCCTTTACTTCCTCCAAAAAACTAAGTAGTCTAAAGTCGCATGATTGGCACAAAATGATTCAGGTAACATCACTTCCACTTCAGTTTGATCCATTTTTTAACTCTTGTTTCAATTTGACTGGCAGGGCTCATGGATTTTGGTTTTAGGTGGTCTTTCAACCCAATCGAGTGGACAACCCAGTGGTGGTTTGTGATTCAAGTTGCTTCCAGAAACCGACATGTATTTCAAGATGTGGAAGTAGAGAATGAAATGGAAGATCAAGAAATACATGGGTTGGAAGCTAGCACTTCCAATACCCCTTCTACTAGAGTTTTGGAAAGTGAAGACAGTTTGAGCTCCTCAGAGGGTGTCTCAGATCATACTGATTTGGGAGACCTCTTGGGAATCTCCATTGCTCATCCTCTTGATCATCTGTGGATAGGTCTCACACATCTTCAGCATGTATATTGTCATAGTGTTGCTACCGTTATTATATCCAACCATCCATGAGATGAGGGCCTATGAAATCAATGCCCCACTTTTTAAATGATTAATCAATCAACATATCGGTGAGGGGCATCATATTGACATCTTGAGGCACCTTCGCTCGTTGGCACGGAGCGCAGCATTTAATGAACTCAACCATGTTTGAGAAAAATGTGGACCATCATAGGCCTACTTGCAATACCTTTTGTGCCATGATTTTTGCATCGAATTCCACCAATGATCCCAAAATGAGCCTCATCAAGCACTTCTATAAACTCATTCTCTCGCACACACTGGAACATGGTGTCATCCTTTCCCATACGATAGAGTTGGCCATCTATTAAATTGTATGGTGCATAATATTTAATGAGCTTGTGGGCTCTAACTTTATGAATGGATTTGTTAAGTGGAAATTCATATTGAGAAAGTGTATGATAT
This sequence comes from Dipteris shenzhenensis, assembly GCF_047967505.1. Classification (NCBI taxonomy): domain Eukaryota; kingdom Viridiplantae; phylum Streptophyta; class Polypodiopsida; order Gleicheniales; family Dipteridaceae; genus Dipteris; species Dipteris shenzhenensis. Next base: position 33,014,975 of record NC_141613.1, read on the forward strand.
ATTTGGCCCATGCAGATATCAAGTCTACAAGGAAGAGTGGGGCATCAGAAAGATTGTGTTCAACACCCATTGGTAGTTCTCCATTGGGAATCCAATACAAATGATTAGGTAACACGTGGGCCTTTCCTTTTTAAATTGCAATGGTAAATTGAACTTCAAGAAGGATTACTATCCAATATGTTATTCAACCTTTCATGCATGGCTTATTCACTAGGTAAAGTAGAGCCTGGTGATCAACAAAGAACATAAACATGTTTGTCGACAAGTAGTCTCTAAACTTCTTAACCACATAAACCATGGCTAGTCTATGTGTGAATTTACCACATCTATGGACCCTATGCCCACCAGTCCAAGGTGGGTGCCCCTCGATAGGACCACGGGTGGGTGAGTGTGGGGTGGGTGTGTTTGGGAAAAAAAGAAAGAAAGAAAGAAAGGGAGGTGACCTTCTACATGATGCAAGGAGAAGAATTTATTTTGACACCCTTCACAATTGCCAAGGTCCCAAGGTTTGGAGTTAAGGTTACACCAACCATCAAAGCTATAAGCCATCCGCTTTAACAAGAATGAGCTCGAAGGAAGATGCCATGCTTGGGCGAGGGATTAAGTGAATCTCTTTGAATGATGATCCATTCCCTTCAAGAATTCGTTAGGGAAATTAATCTTAAGGTCTTGCACAGAGTAAGCTTCAATCGTATATTGGTGTCAACAGAATCGTCTCAGAGTGGCTGCTGATCCCTAGGCTAAAGATGTTTTGTTGCTCTATTAGTGTTTGCAATCTTCCTCTCTATTAGAAGCTCCGGTCCTCCCGCCCAAACAAGCATCCCACTCGACCCTTCTATCCTTCTCCTCCTGCTATGACTCTCCTTCACAACTATGCTAGTTTCCTTTCTTCTTCTCGCACTCTGCACTCCAAATAAGCTGCTCGCTCGCACAAATTTGAGTGTTCAATCTTTCAACAAGTTGACCCATCTTTTCCCACATATGCATGTTGGTCACCGATTTGCGAAGCTCTACTCAACCCCTCTCTTCACACAGCTCCGATCAACCGATCTCACCCCACACCTCAATAAGCCCGCGGATCCCGCAATTGCTCTCTTCCAAGGAGTGATCTTATTGCAAAACGCATAACTATAGTCTTTTGTCACAAAACTACAAGATGATGGTAAGCGCCGAAGCAAAAGAGGTGCACAGAACAAAGAGGAGCAAGAGAAGAGTCACAAAACTACAAGATGATGGTAAGCGCCGAAGCAAAAGAGGTGCACATAACAAAGAGGAGCAAGAGAAGATGGGACGCCTCCGTATACCACTCGTATGTTTTCGATGTACACAAAACTTATGTAGGCATCACCTTATCGCATGCACATTCTTTTAAAATGAGAAAATGTGCATGTCCCAAATAGGTACCCAAAATTGAATTTGCACAATTAATTAATTTGTGAGGGGCGGAATGTTTGAAATCCATTAACGTAAGCCAATATTACGACGATGGTAGATGATTAAGGTAGTCGCAATGTTTGAAATCGAGAAGGTTAGATGGCCCTACAGTCGAAATATCTTGGATGCCATCTAGAACGCTAGTATGCCGGGAAGGGGGGCAGGGGGAGAAGGGGGGAGGGAGGGAGAGGGGAGGGCTAAGTGGAGGAAGAGGGAAGAACTGTTGGATTTTTAGTCATGTGTGAGGAAACGTATAACCTCGTAATCATCAAGGGACTATTTGTATATACCTAGATGAATCTAGGAACATTCCCAAACTCATCCTCTAAAAACACAACAAAGTGCAGTTTCAATCTCATGATAGTCACAAGGTTGAAAACCATAAACTCCATCATGCATAGCAGGGACTAGCTACTATGACATTTGTACCCCCTTGCATTATGTTAACGGTTTAGTTAAAACTACATTTGATGGATGTGGCCCCGTGGATGCTCTTAAGCATGAGTACAAAGGCACCTACCAATGGTGGTGGTTGAAAGTGACCTTTTGGTGCTTATGAAATCATTCAAGAAACATCCCAAAGTGAGTGGACTAAAGAGCACTTTTATGAAAGTATATAATTTGACAGAATGTAAGATTTATGGCTCTATTAGTCAAGAGAAATTTTAAAGAAACTGTGGTCGCATACTTGAGATTACTTTCGGCATAAATGAACGCAAAAACTATCAAACTACCAAAGGAAGTTCTAGCCATGCTAAAATTATATATACAAACATATGAGCGAAGATGCCACATATAGTGTTAAGTGGGCCCCAACATTCTGTCATGGTCTTTTATATCTCAGTGCATTAAGGGAAATTTGGAAGCAGGGCCAGAAACAATCCCAGTCTATACTGAAGCCTCTCTAACCACAAGGCAACGAAGAGAGTATGCATCAAAACCTCTACATTGTATCACTGCAGATTGCACAAAGAGATAAGTGCATATACCTACCATTTCCTCAATGTACATCAGGTCATAAATCTAAGGACAATTAGAAGTCAGCAATGTTAATCAAGTACTCCACAAATGTGTGGGTTGCTCAGCAGGATGTGCACTTCAAGAATGAATGTTCCCAGTTACAGCTGTTGTCAAAGTCTAAGCAATGATGCTGCTCCGCCCAGGAGGCTTTTCAAGTCATTACATATGCATGAAACTGTTCCTGTAAAAAATTTGAACAGATTCACATTGTTTATAAGCTGACATCAAGCTTCAATCTTCAACTTGTTCAAATATTACAGAGCCAAATATCCATTGCTATTGACATGTTGATGAGTTCTTCTCCAACTGAACGACCTATTTGCAGTCCACAATTTGTTCTTGCTATTTTGATGTCTTCTCAGACACTTATACAAAGCTCCAGCAGAAAAGCACCCAAGGAGAATCAACACAATCACTGCACAGAGCAGCAGGACATTTTGAAATCCATCCTTGAGAGACGGATCTCTTTGTTCCGTCCAGGGAACTCCTCCAACATTCATGCCAAATGCTGAAACGAAGTAAACAAGCGAAAGTTATATGCTAAATAAGGAGATGGACGACTGATTTTGCATCAAATTCTATCACTATAAAAATCAAGGCACAGAAAATAAAGAACGAATACAAAATCCTACATTTCAGATATCAAACCAAGAAATTGCTCTCACTGCCTGCTCATTCAATGAATGCAAAGATTTTATGTTAGGAAAAAAAAAAAAACATAGAAATTGATCATGCTTAAAAAGAATATGGAGCATCCACATTCCAACGTAGTTGGATTCCCTCTAGAAGAGGGACTCTGACTGGGGAGTGACATCATCAATCTAGCTAAATTCAAAACCTCATTTAAACACCAGGACTGCCCCTGATAAGTGCAACACATAGATTCATTCAGGTGCTTAACCACGCATACACATGACCATGCCCATGCCCACTTGCATAAGTGCGTGCACACATGCTCATGTGGACTTTTGCATGCATGAGGGCACTGGAATGAGGTAATATATGCACCGCCACATACACACGCACAAAGACACTCAACAACACACATACTCACCCACCCAACCTCAACACACAAGCACACACCTGCCGGACCAGAAGAAAATAATGATCAAATATTCATTTGGAAACATATTTTATGAACCTTTTGGCCCTGTTGGCCTACTACTTTGCCTACACTGCAATTTAGTTTTGCTGCGTTAGACTCAATGCTCAGAAATCAATATTCTAGTGTTGATGGCACAGAGGCTATTGATGGCACCCAGGTCTACCCAGTTCATACCATGGCTTGTATGCACCAATGCCTCTATGTCAGTATAGTATCTTGATGACTAATTGGTTAAGGATGCAGGATCTTTTAGGCTGGCTTTGGCCGGCAGGACGATTTTTGCTGGGGGTTCTTATCAAGTTTTTCAGTTCAAAAATTTTAGCTGTTGCACTGCTCAAAGAGTCCTTGTCTAGATTGTCATGTACTATCACCCAACAGGATGAATTAGTCATCTTTCCATGATGAATCATATCACCTATCTATGATGAGGTCACTTTTCCGTGTTCCTTGTCTGATGCATGCGGTGTATTCCATTGCCATGGTATAATAGAGGTATGAGCTGCTAGGACATGCCCAATAATAGAGTATATGTGTTCATGGACTTCCTCTACTAAATAGCCCTCAAGTATACCAATATGATCCAACATGCATACCGATTGCTCCAACTATGTGGGGACATTTGAAGACTTTCCATGTAGTTGATTTACTTAACCCAAAACTTGAGGAGAGAGAGTCCTGGTGTCTTAAGGTCAATACAAAATGAATTTGAGGCCATTTAGGAATCCTGAAGTTAGAAATAGTTTGGAATATTTTTAGGCATACACTTTCGCGTGCAATGCGTCCATGTGCACAATGTGTATAACACGTGTACAAAGTTTGGGTCTTATAAGAATTTTCTAGCTATAGTTATTTGTATTCAAGTATAGTCAAATTTTAAGCTATGTATTCAAGAATATTATTTCATTATTGATTTATATACACAGTTCTTACTTACGTACGTGTGCGTGTGTGTGTGTGTGTGTGTGTGTGTGTGTGTGTGAGAGAGAGAGAGAGAGAGAGAGAGAGAGAGAAGTAGAAGTAGAAGTAGAAGTAAAGTCTATTAACATCCTCAGGGGGCCAAAAATGACCCATGGGACCCGTCTCAATACAATGTAAAATAGAGTCTCCTCAAGGAGAGGGGTCAGGAGTCTATGAGTTCCTGACGCCAGGTAAAAAGACAAGTGACAAAAGATCCCAATGCTGCCGGAGAGGCAGTACAGAGAACTGATGTCAGCTGAGCGGAGTCCTCCAGTATCTACTGATAGTCCTCCCTGATATGTGCGTATCGGGGGCACTGTAGAGCCACGTGTGCCTCCGTCTCAACTGTCTGCATGCCACAAAGGGTACAGACTCTAGCATGTCTAGGCTGATGCATCCAAGCTCTCTTCTCAATTGCAAATGTATGAGATCTGGTATGAAACCTGGCTATGTTTCTGCGATATAGAAGGGGGATAGGTGTGCTAATATAAGGCTGAGCATGAGTCTCTATGGACATGTATGTAGACCAACATGTGGGATTTATGATGTCTTGGTAATATTCCAGCTTTACCTTCTTTTCACTTGTCAGCCAGTGAGTTTGCAAAGTGCTCAGTAAAGACAGTTGAAACTCTTGCATGGTGACCTTTTCAGGTGGCATGGTCAAATATGCTTCCACTTTCCATCTGCTGAACCACTTTCTTATGTCGATTGCCCATCCTGTACAGATGATCTTACTTTTGTGGTTCTTTTGAAGCTTTGTGCTGGCATTCCATGCTTTATGAGGCAGCCTATCGCGTTGCATTTGCTGCACCTCTATTAGGTATTGCATAACTCTCATCAGTGCATGAAATTCAATCGGCCTCCTTCCCGTTTCCAACAGAAGTACCGAGTATGGAGTAGTGGGTTTGACACCAAGGTGTCGCCGTAAGAAAGCCTTTTGCATTTTCTCAATATCATTTCATGTAGAGGCTGAAATACGGCCTCCCCATACTTCCACTCCATATAATACTATCTGTACTACATGTGCATCAAACAATACATTTCAAATTTTCCAGTTCTTGGTGTCAGTGTGCCTGCAGTCATTCTCAAACTGGTAGTACTTCCCCAAGCCAGTGTCCATCCTTTTGTGTATACATTGCCACCATCTGTGATCTGCCGGGATATCAACCCCTAAGTATTTGAAGGTGTTGACATACTCAATAATCTATCCATCAAAGGTGATCTCAGGGGGATGTTCTCGCTGATTGGTACAGATTGCCATCATCTTTGTTTTTCTGACATCACTTGCAACCCGCTTTCCCTACAGAGAGAAAGAGAGAGAGAGAGAGAAAGAAAGAAAGTCTATTAACGTCCACTGGAGACCAAAAGGTCTATGGGACAGCAAGAAACCCTCTAGTACATCTGCTTTAGGGAGGGCACATGGCAGCTCCCAAGGAGTGCAAGAAGCCACCCACATTATTTAGAATACCTACATGATAGTCTGGAAGAGTAAACAGCCATACATCAGTTTAAGACTGAGAGTCTTTTGGTTTTGATTTGAACTCTATGTGTCCTCCTCTTTGTACCAATCTTCTAGGAGTCCCCCTATTCTAATCTTCAACATCTAGCTTTGTGTTCTTTAATCTCTGCTTGAATGTCTAATTTACATGCTTTGGTGTCTACTCTACAATCACTTCCTTCTTAACAGTTTGTACTTCAGTGTGAACAAGATCTTTGACCGTAGATACTAGCTGCGGGGTAGGGGGGAATCCTTACAAGATTTTACAACCTCATCAATCACTGCCTACTTACCAAGCCCTTCCAAAATTCTTTTTGTTGTAATAGGACCATGCACAATGTATTCTGTATCATATTCAAAGGATTCTCACCTCAACTATTCTGATATATGCATACGGTTATCATCTAACAAGCTGATTAGTCATCGTCCCAAAATGGCAAATATCACCTTGCCATAAATTTGTCAGCTTTTTATGTTAATCATTTTTACGACGTCATAGGTCAAAGCTGTTACATTTGGTGGAGCCATGGAAGCATACAACTTCAAGGTCCAAGGAGATGTGTGATTGAGTATGTGTCCTGATGACTTTCTAAAACCGGCCTTCAGTAAACAAAAAGGCAGTAAACCGTAACTATCTTAGCATTCACACCTTTTACAGCCACATTGCATCGTTCCCAATCACTTCTATTAGTTAATTGCCACTGAAAAAAACTTAGAAATAAATGGAGAATAACTGGATGGAGGCTAGAGTGCCCTAGCTCAATGAACCAAATACAAGACACCACACTAGCCTTAGCCCCCCTTTCGGTATTTATTTAATTCTTCAAAAGTGGAATTCTTCTTTACAACAAGGGCGCACCCTTATACTATTCTCCTTGCATTTTCCACTACCACAGCCACACTTGGCCTTTGCCTGCATCCAATTCTAGTGCAGCACTAGTATCCAAGAGCCAGGGTCAAAACTAAGGCATTTCTCAACAACTATGACTCCTGCTCCTTGCATTTTCCACTACCAGAGCCACACTTGGCCTCTGCCTACATCCAATTCCAATGCAGCAATAGTACCCAAGAGCCAGGGTCAGAACTAAGGCATTTCTTAACAACTGTGACTCTTGACTGTGACAAGGCATCAATGCAAATCCCCATAAGTGCTCAAACAGCCTCAAGGCATCAAACTGCAACCAATCTGTCTCTCTGACACCAATCAGGCATACCCTCTGTGACCGGGTATCTTCTTACAGTCTGTAGGGCCCAAAAAGAGCTCCAAACAACAAATTGCAAAATAAAAAGCTTCCAAAATAGCAAAAGAAAATCAAAGAGAAACCAGACTTCCATACCCGTTGTCCGTGGAAGAGGGGCAAGCTCAAATCTCGCACCTTTCCTCTGTCCAGGGCCCCAGCAGAGTGCAGATGGCTTCAAGGCAGTAAAAGAGAGAGAGAAAGGAGACTGGGAGCTGAGAAATGAGAGAAGAAGAGCAAGGCTCACTGGTGAAGAGGCCAGGGCAAGAGAGAGAGAGAGAGCTAGTCTATCATGGCAAGGTCCACCTGCATCCTATAGCTTGTCTTGAAAAGCGTGAAGAACAACCGTACCAACCTTAAAGAATGAACCCAAGCAGTCCGTGCAACAGCAGCAACAACAAAATCATCTTGAGCCTTTTGGTAGCTGAACTCCCGTGCTCCGAAACCATGATGTGGGAGATGGAGAACTGAACCCACCGAATCAACTTAACTGGGCCTAAAGCAATCAACTGCAAAGCCCCTACTCCTTTCAAGAAGGTAAACGCTTGCAGGTAAAGACGAGAGCCGACCCAATGCGCGATGAAGTATTGGTGGGTGTGGCTGTTGGTTGTAAGATTCAACCACTAGTCCAGGATATTGTTCAAACACTTGCTTGTAGATGTTCCGTCCACCCATCCGTTTGCGGATGTTTCGAGGCCTCCCGATATGCGCATGTCAAACGTCTTTACCCACAGACCTTTGCTACCAAGGAAAGTAGCAAAACCACGCTCTGATACCACTGTAACTTGGCGTTGGAAAATTCATACACTTCTCGAGATGTGCTGGAGCTATGGAAGTTGAATCGCCAATTAGATAGAGTGCTGGGAGAGAAGGGTAAGGAACAAAACACAACACTAGGGCCAGAAATAAGGGTTGGACCCCCCCGAAGGTCTTTATTACAATAGAATAATCTTTGTACAACTGGCTCTTGAAAGAGCATAGAACTGAGTACAATTCCAGAGGCCTTTCTTTTATAGACTAGGCCTAGCAAAAAGCTAGGGCTTGTGGGCCTTGAGTCCTTTTTGCACTCTCTTGGGTACTACACATTGCACAAATAAATTCCAACACTTTAACCCATTAGAGGTTAGCGAAATGCATGCATTCCTAGTTCTTGGACTATTTCTAGTCCCTTGTGATCTGCCTCGTACACCATCAGGACATGATGGAGTTTGGACCATAATTTGCAGATTCAGCAAGCAGGCCCAGTGCAGAAGAAAATTACAGCAGAACAGATGGCGAGATTATTTATGTCTCATATTTCAAGCACCACAAATGCCTCAATCTATTGTCAGTGATCGAGACCCTCGTATGACCAGCCTTTTCTGGAGAGGTTTGTTTGATAACATGGGCACTACGCTGAATTTTTCATCTTCTTTCCACCCACAGTCAGATGGACAGTCAGAAAAGGCAAACTCTACTGCGCTCGATCTTCTCAAATGCTATGTTTCAGACCAGCAAACAAAATGGGAGCCATTTTTGCAACTGGTTGAGTTTGCCTACAACAATACAATGCATTCTTCCACAGGGAAAGCACCCTTCCAAATTGTGTAAGGCGGAAGAAAGGTACCTCCCATCTTGCACTCCAAAGAGAAGATCTTCAAAGCGGACAGATTTGTGGAAAGCTTAGATGCAGCCTATCAAAAGGTAAAAACAGCCCTCCAGAAAAGCCTAGAGAAGCATAAAAGAGCAGTCGATAAGCACCGACGTGAATCGGTCTTTAAAGATGATGATTGGGTGTTGCTGCGTTTTCAGAAAGCGGATGAAAGGCAAGGATAAGGTGTACAATGTACACCGAACTGAAAATGCGGTACTATGGACCTTTCCAAGTCTTGCAAAAGATCAATGATGTAGCTTACAAGCTCAGCCTACCACGCCATTGGACAATTCACAATGCCTTTCATGTGAGTTTGACTAGATGAGATTTTAGTTCTAGAACAGATTCTGGCACACCGTGAAAGGAAAGTTACTAGTAGAGTTTTCAAAAGGTATCTGGTTAAGTTTCAGAACTACTCACCACTGGATGCCAAGTCGATGAGGAAGGAGAATTGGCAGATTCACCTAGGGTATTGCAGCTCTACCTGGAAGCATTCCAGCTTGAGCCCACTGCGATAGAGGCTCATTCAGGCTCAGGAGAGCAGAGGTCTGAAGCATTGCTTGATGCTTGAGAGAAAAGCTTCTTGATACAACTGTAAAACTTGAGGATACTCTGAGAATAATTCGTCATCTACCCACTTGGCATCAGTGTCACAAGAAACGTTTCAAGATTTTGACAAGGGTTTCGTCTAGAAACGTGTAAAATAGGTGTATTTTATATAAATAGTGTATTTTTTATTTTCGGAAAAACTTCCACATTTCACACATTTCTTAGAAACGATTCAGACAGAAACGTTTCTTCACGTTTCTACTGCCTGAAACGCGTTTTCTGGTTACACTGCTTGGCATCAAGTGCCGAATAATTCTTAAAGTTAGCAAGGTTTCTACGGATAACCTTGCCTTTGGGTCCTTTCTTCTCTATATGATATACAATTTATTCTGGTTGGAGGATCTCCTCCATTTCTTCCACCTGAGGTGCCTCTTCTTGAACTGGTTCTGTGGGTTCTGGTCCTTGATACTTCTTTAGAAGACTCACATGAAAAGCATTGTGAATCTTCCAATTCTCGGGCAGCTGTAGTCAAAAAGCCGCTTCATTTATGGCCTCACTAACTCTGAATGGTCCATAATACCTAGGAGACAACTTTGGGTATACTTTCTCTTTGCCTTTCATCTTTCTGAGTCGTGCTTTTTCAAACTTTAGTAAGACCCAGTCTCCTTCTTGGAGATTTATCTCCCTCCGATGCTTGTCTGCTGCCTTCTTTTGCTTTTATTGAGATCTTTCAATTGATGTCCGTACTTGAGAGAAAAGTCTCAGACATATTGGTCGGCTGCAAACATCTCGTCCTTTGTTCTGAGATAGATGGTAATATCACCTTTCCATAAATACATTCGAATGGGGCTTTTCCTATGGAGCTATGAACAATGTAATAGTATGTAAATTCCACAAGAGGAAGATACTTTTCCCATTCGACCTTCTGCTCGGATGCATGACACTTGAGAAGATGCGATACCATGGAATTGGCATTCTCACCTTGTCCGTCTGACTGAGGATGAAAAGAAGATGAAAAGTCCAACTTTATACCCATATTATCAAATAATGCTCTCCAGAATAAACTTGTCATCCTGGGGTCTCAATCACTAACAATCGACTTAGGCATCCCGTGGTGCTTAAAAATATGTGCCAAAAACAATTTGGCCATGTGGTGTGCCTTAATAGTCCTTCTTACTGCCTGCTTGCTGAACCTGTCAATGATGGTCCATATCTCATCATTCCCGTATTTGGATCTAGGAAGATCAAAGATGAAATCCATGGCGATGCTTTCCCATGGTCCCTGCGGTATGGGCAGTGGCATGAGGAGTCTTGGGATCTTGTGCCTATCATACTTTACCTTTTGGCACGTTACAAACTTGTGAATGTCTTTCTGCATCCCTGGCCAAAAGAAATCTCTCTCAATGGCCACTCTAGTAGACAGAATACCTCAATGCCCTGCATAAGGAGGAGCATGGCATTCTTCCAAAACTTTGGCTCGCATGTCTTGGTCACACAAAGATGATCATCTTTCATGAGAAATCCATCTTTCAGTGTATACTGGCTGGATGATACCCCCCGCTGTCCAAAATAATCTAGATCCTATAAATAAAGCTCTTTCATGGCCTCCAAGTAGTGATATGCTACGGTGAAATTATTCACTTTAGGCCTTCTAGATAATGCATCCGCAACCCTGTTCCGAGCTCTTGGCATATAAACAATCTCAAAATGAAACATGGACAGAAAATTTGCCCAATTCATCTGCTTTTCTGAGATCTCAGTCAAGAAATACTTGAGACTCTCGTGGTCGGTCTTGACTGTAAAGTCAGTTCCAAGAAGATAATGCTTCCAAATATTTGAAGCATGAATAACTGCTAGCATCTCTTTCTCATAAACACCACACCCAAAAGCACCTCAGCATCACACAGCCTCCTACTTTCATGAGCTATAACCCAACCACCTTGATGGACTGCAGCTCCCACACAGTCGCAGCCCACATCAAACGGTTTCTGTAAATCTGGAACAATGAAAATAGGCTCGGTCGTCAGCTTTTCTTTGAGAGCATTAAAAGCTGTCCTTTGTCTTTCTCCCCACCTGAAAACTACATTTTCTTGGTCAAGTCATGTAAGGGGGCTGCTATATCGTCAAAGTGTCAGATGAAGCGTCTGTAATAGGAACAAAGGCCAAGAAAGCTGCGTACTTCATGTACCGAGGTGAGCTCTGGCCATTCCTATATAGCTTTAATCTTGGCTGGATCCATCCTAATCCCTTCCTTGGAAATAATGTGTCCAAGATAATGAATCTCGTCAAGAGAGAATTCACTCTTTTTGGCATTAATAAAAAGTCTATGATTTCTGAGTTCAGTAAACTAAAGGGCAGTAAACCGTAACTATCTTAGCATTCACACCTTTTACAGCCACATTGCAGCGTTCCCAATCACTTCCATTAATTAATTGCCACTGAAAAAAAACTTAGAAATAAATTGAGAATAACTGGATGGAGGCTAGAGTGCCCCAGCTCAATGAACTGAACACAAGACACCACACTGGCCCCAAATACCTTGGCGCCCCTTTCACTATTTATTTAATTTGTCAAAAGTGGAATTCTGCTTTACAACAAGGGCGCACCCTTAAACTATTCTCCTTGCATTTTCCACTACCACAGCCAAGGCCCAACACTTGGCCTCTGGCTGTAACCAGTTCCATTGCAGCACTAGTACCCAAGAGCTAGGGTCAGAACTAAGGCATTTCTCAACAACTGTGACACGGCATCAATGCAAATCCCCACAAGTGCTCAAACAGCCTCAAGGAATCAAACTACAACCAATCTGTCTCTCTGACACCAACCAGGCATACCCTCTATGACTGGGTATATTCTTACAGCCTGTAGGGCCCAGAAAGAGCTCAGACAACAAAATGCAAAATAACAAGCTTCCAAAATAGCAAAAGCAAATCAAAGAGAAACCATACTTCCGTACCCACTGTCCATGGAAGAGGGGCAAGCTCAGATCTCGCAGCTTTCCTCTGTCCAGGCAGATGGCTTCCAAGCAGTAAAAGAGAGAGAGAAAGGAGACTGGGAGCTGAGAAATGAGAGAAGAAGAGCAAGGCTCGCTGGTGAAGAGGCCAGGGCAAGAGAGAGAGAGAGAGCTAGTATGCCATGGCAAGGTCCACCTGCATCCTGCAGCTTGTCCTTGAAAGCGTGAAGAACAACCGTACCAGCCTTGAAGATTGAGCCCAAGCAGTCCATCGTGCAGCAGCAGCAGTAACAAAATCATCCATACAGCCAAAGACTTGCCTCGAAAAAGGTGCCAACAAGTCCGTACAACAGCCTAGAGGCCTTGGAATGCGTGTAGAAATGTCCATACAGCAAGGGAATCAGTCCGTACTGTAGGTAATCAAGCTCATACAGCAGCAAAGGGCCCATACAATCCTCCTTGGGCACCTTGGGAGTCGTGCTCAGCCCGTACAGCCAGCAATTATTGCTTCTATACAGCCGTACAGAGGCCTTGGGGACAACCTTAGAGACAAAGGTGGTACAGCTTTGACCTTGGGATGCGCGAGAAAATGAAAGCCAGCAAGAGAAGACATCAAATCCGTTCCTTTTCCTTGGAAGAAGAGGAAGGGGTAGGTGGGTATGCATGAGGGGCTGCCATGTGACCCCCTCATTGAAGCTCTAACCCACCCAAACCAATGAAGCATTGGTTTGCCCCTCACATTAAAATCCTAACCCTCTAAACCAATGAACCATTGATTTCTCTTGGGCCTAACATTTAGACCCCTCAACCCCTAGCATTTGGGCCTAGTAGGTGCACTGGAAATTGGACTAGGGACTTCTAGGAAGTGGGTGCTTCCTCTAGGCCAATCGCCTCGACCAAAGTGACCATGGAAGTAGCCACGGGGTTAGCTACACATGAAATTCACGTCCCCGTGACACTCTCAATGTCCAATTCCCCTCGATCATCCTCCACCAATTTTGCACTTGCTTCACCTATCAGGGGACATTTGTCTCCATGTGACTAATTTAGTCAACCAACACCTTCAATGCACATTGGTAGTGAGCCTTCATTTGTTGGGAAAAAGTAAAATATATGAGAAGTAAGAAACCTTGGTAAAATATGGTGGAAACAACTTCTAGAACTTGGTTAACCTTGACTGAAGCCTAAAATAGGTTTGTAAATGGCATCATCATATGACATAAAACTATACTAGAGCATTACAGCTTTGAACTTTCCATTTCAGCTTATCCTTGAAAAACACATATTTGGAACGCTGCATAATCCATGCTTCTAGTATGTGGATCATAAAATGCTTCCTTGATATACTGAGAAGACAATTTTCAATATCCTTAGTGGAAAAAAACGTGGGTGTCCTAAGATGAGCTCAGCGAGAATAGAAATCTTGTGTGGAACAAAAGGGAAACGTTCATTGAACCCTTTTGAGAAAAAATAATTTATTTTTCAAAAAATTTTTTTTTTTTTTTTGGGGGGGGGGGGGGGGGGGCTATCTAGACGTTCTAGTTTCCCCTAGCTTCACAAAAGGACATTCTCCGTGTTCCAGGACCCATTTCACTCAATGGATTAGTTTGTTCGCTTTGTTGGGATGGGAATGCTGCTTTGCTTGGTTACTACAATCAATTGGTCCATGCTCAAACAATGGCTATGCAAGCAAGGGAATAACGGAGGGCCCAAGAAGAGCAACTCCTAATATTGGGGAATAGTGCAACTGTCAAATGCAACAGTCCATAGAACACCTTCGGCTTGAGAATAGGGATCTCCATGACAAAGAAATTGCGGTGGCCTTGGAGCGACACTACTCAGTCTCATCAAGAGCAAAGTGCATGTATGATATTTAATTGATTTCAGAATTATTTGTATGGTCGCATAGGCCTCTTTGTCTTCCACAAACATTAATAAAGCATGCTCTCTCTCCCTCACTCCTCCATCCACCTACCATCACTATGACTTTGATCACTCAATAATAGATTATATATACAATGGACATCTTGCCACACTTGTAGAGAGCACTAATACCTAGCCAACCACAGATGCCAAAGCCATGCTGCTCACCAAGTCAATCCACATTACTACACAACACTCCTTCCCCGACTCTGTCAAACCCACCGGAAAGCCATTCTAAGGATCTGTCCCTCAGAATGGTTGGAGCAATGATGAATGCAAAGCATTTAAGAAATGCTAGTATGCCAAGAGACCAAACAGGGACATCCAAAGAGGGAGCAGACTGCGAGAGAATACCAACGCATATTACAACGCAAAATACAGTAGTTCCTTGTTTACCATGAACAAGAACTTCTAAGCATACTATAGAGAATTAATTCGAAAGAGTTATGAATGAAATCCTAGAAAGGGATCACCATGTCCTATCCAAGAACCCATATAGAGAAACGATAGGGTTTGCAGTGGAGCGATCAAAAAGTAGACAATACTCAGACACAAGTGAAGAATGGAACTCAGAAAACATAGTGCCTGTCGGTAATATGAAAAACTGAATACAAGAACCTCAAGCCGTCGTGTCTTAAGGACCGTGGCTGAGGTGAATCAGAAAGATGATTCCATGTAGAGAAACTGTAGAAAAGATAGCAGTAGAGGGAGCGAAGCGCAGTCCTCCGTGTAGCTCGATGATGACGAAGAAGATGAAGGGCTAGAGCTGCCCTAGGAAATGGCTGAAAACCAGCATGCTCTGAGGAAGGAACCTTCAGGCTATCTGGAATAGCAACATGATGAAGAAAAGGAGCAGATCTGGAGCAGGAGGGGCAGATCTGGAGCAGAAGGAGCAGAGGGGCAGATCTGGAGCAGGATGGGGCAGATCTGGAGCAGAAGGAGCAGAGGAACAGATCTGGAGCAGGATGGGGGCAGATCTGGAGGAGAAGATGGAGCAGCCAGGAGGCAGGAAGGAGAGGCAGAGAGAAGGCAGAGAGGAGCAGATCTGAAGAGGAGAGGTAGATGGAGCAGGCGGGGCTGCAGCAAAGGATGGCGGAGAAGAGGAGCAGCTGCAGGTCCTGTCCTGTCAGAAGGAGTGTGGGGGCAGATGCCTTTATAGGCCAGACCTAGCTGGTCGGCCAGCTGGTCGGTAGGCCTACCAGCTGGTCGGCCAGCTGGTCAGTGGGCCTGCCAGCTGGTCGGCCAGACCAGCTGGTCTTTCTGGCCACTTGTTTGGCTGAGGTGGCTGGCCTGTGAGCTGTTAGATTGCCCCAGAAATTGGGGATTGTTTAGTTGCTGAATAACCCATTCTATGATGCCCCAAACCAGCCAATACACAATTTGGATGACATCCCTTGGACCTAGACTCTTGAACACCTAGTCGCCTCAAAGAGGCCATCAAGAAATAGCAAAACAACAAAGCCAAGAATTAGGAGGGCCCAAAAAGAAGAAAAAAAGAATCATGAGGGCCCTCACACAGAACTCCTAACCCCTAGTTGGGAGGTACATGCTTCAATCTCAGCCAAGCTTTTCATTGAGGCCATTTGCAAAGGCTTTCCCACCTCGCTTGGACCACTAACACAATCATCCCAAGTCCCAAGGCAAGGGTTCCGTGGACATAGGTAGCTAGCAGGCCATCACGATCAAGCACCTAATGGCTAAGGCATATGCAGCCAGCACTTGAGATACACAATGAGTATGGTCATAAATATTTACAAAGGGATTGGATCCGCGGTGGAGCTGCCACCCATATTGTATCATACACTTGGGCGAGGGTAGAATCCTGGACAAATCTTTGTAGCTCCTAATCTGGAAAACCAACAAGCGTTAGCAAGGACCTTCTTGGGGGAGCTTGTGAGCTCTCCTCCCAACAGTAGATCTAGTATAAAGAATCACACTCTGAGCTTGAGGTTAGCCAATCACTTGGCCGCATCCACAACCACAACCCCTATGTTCCATACCATAGGAGTTCACACCGAATCCAAGTGTTAGGCTAGACTAGGCATAGGTCTGCTCTGGCTCCTACTAACCCAAGGAGTCCACCATCTGTGGATAACTAAACCCTCAATTCATATGTATAGGCCTAGTCAAGGGTGTCCCAGAGCTAAGGTCATCCGTAAATACCTGTAGACCTCTTTCAGCAGGTCCCCTACCTGGACCTGATGCGATCCTATTGCCAGCTCATGCTATGACCTAACATCAGAACATGTCTCCTGTCACAAAACCACCATACACTAGGAAGTTTTGGGTAAGGAAATCACAAAACTGCCGAGGTCTTGTCATCACTTGTCCTGTCCTTCCATTTCACAAGAAGCTCATGCTCCTGAATAGTCTTCCTTAAAAATCCAAAACTCCTGGCTTATAAAAGATGTGCATGGACAGGTCCTCCAAAGTAACCTCAGGGCCTGCAATAATGTGCTCATAGCTTCTAAACTTGCCAGTTAGTAATGCCCCAGAATCCTTAGGAATTGTATGGTAAATTAATCAGCCAGCTATGAACACTTGAGGAAAGTGCTTTAGACAACTATTTGACACTAGAACAAATCCATTTGACTGTTTCAAACACATATGGGGTCCAACAATCAAACGGCATTCGCACAAACCTTTGTGTGCCCGCCTTTAGGGGCGTTGTGGAGTTTGGATCGATCCCATTATGCCCACAAGTGGCCCACAGAGAGGAATAAAAGAGTTCCAGAGGATTCAGTAAGACCCCAGTCAAGCTCACCCAAAGATCAAATTACTCATGAAAGACGAATGACACCCAGACAATTATTTTCCTCGCTGTAGTTTAGTTTGAGGTTAAGCTTTGGTTTCAATGTTTGATGCCAACCAGGGGTGTTTCTTCACGGATCATATAACCTGATTTGATCTCAAAGGCACCTTTGACCTTCCTCAGACATAAACAAACCTTTCTTTCTTTCTCATATGCCCCTTTGGCCTTCCACAGACGTTGATAAATCTCTCTCTCTCTCTCTCCCCCCCCTACCCTACCGATAATTTCACCCTGTACCTCCTTTAATACAAGAGGCCATGCACTGTCTTATTCCTTTCTTGCCAACCCTTCCTGTGCTTTTCTCTGCAATTTGTTATTTGGCTTTTCAGGACATAAAGGATGGTTTCTGTCTTCCTTCTCACAACTCCAGTACTCCGCATCCAGAGGTTTGATCATCATTTCAGAAACGGAGGTTCCAAAGATTTTTTTAGCTGCCACCATTTTGAGTTTACTGCTAAAGAGATTGGCAGCCCTCCAACCTAACCAGGCCCTTAGAGCCTTCATGGGCTCCTTATATTCTCTCTTTTAAGGCCAAGGTGTGCGTGAGTGGTCATACATATATTTTCATACATACATACGTACATGCATCGTATATGTGTGTTTACGTGCATGGTCATGACTGTGTGTGCACGTGTGTGGAATCCTGTAGAAAATTTGCAATTTTGATGGCTCAGTTGCCATTTCTATTATGGAAAGGAAATGCAAAGAGGATTTAGTGAATACCTGACGTCACAATTGACAAAGGCAAAAAGATTATTGATAAAAATGAAAGGTAGTAAAGTTTGCGGTTAATCTGCTCAGACTGCCAAGTATCCAGACCGGCTTGAAGAGCTGTGATACGATTGGCAAGAAATCCGACATTCTCTTTCAGCTTCTGAAGGCGAACAACCAACACTTGCACTGCTGCCATATCTTCTGAAGTAGACCAGTTCTTGCTTGCACATTTTTCTTTATATCTTGGGAACACCTGCTCCCCATGAGAAATCACCTGGCACAGATCACAGATGTGTCTTCAGGACGTGGCAGATCATAAGAAAAAGGAGAAGAGCCAAAACATTACCTGCAAAAGACGCTGCAATTTCAGGTGCATCTTGGGGAATAAACGATCAGCAAGCATTTGTTGCTTCACCACATACCCACCTGCCATATACTCCACAGCAATACTACTTTTGTTTAAAATATGTTATAAGTCCATTGTATCATGCGACGTGCTGACGTTCAAAGCGATACCAGCAAAAAGACAATATCTCAGCATCTTCAATAGGATCAGGTAAGAATATATATTCAATAAGAAAAGGTAATGCATACCTGTGTCAAGCTCTCGCTCTTTATCATCCAAATCCATTTCCAGCGTCGTCAAGATATCCTGCAGATGATCAACGTGGGTGTCAATTATGTGGACCACCAGATTTGAAATCGACGTCGGTATGCGATTGTCGGCCTCCTCCGAATGGTTCATTGTTAAGAGAAATTCGAGCACATGCTCTTGAATCACAATGCCCGTCCCTCTTGTTTGATCAGAATCTGACTTGGGTTCCAAGCGAGGTATCTCCGAAAGCAAGCTGTCCACTGCCAATGTTGAGAATTCCAATCTTGGGATTCGCCCTAGTGAAACGGTAATCACCGTAGCCTCAGTGACCCTTCCAGCAAGCTTATTGGTGTACTTGCTCGTCGTTGGTCCAGCAGAGTTTACTCGAAATATGATAGCTCCGTCCACATAGCCACAAAAGGGACCATTACTAGCTAGCGCTAGAATATCTTGAAGCTTCAAGGGTGGACACAGAATTTCGATCAAGTACTGTGCAGCGGAGGCCACCTTGGTATAAGATCGAGGGAGCTCTACATGATACCAAGAGAAGCGTTCATCCTGACGCCCTTGACAATTGCCAAGGTCCCAAGCTTTGGAGCTAAAATTGCCCCGGCCATCAAAACTGTACGCCATCCGCTTAACAGGACCGAGCTCGAGGGAAGATGTCATGCCGGGCGAGTCGGGAGCAAAGGTCGAAACGAGCATGGACGAAAGTAAACTTTGGAAAGAGGAGCGTAAACTGGAGCTCTCTTTGAATGATGATCCGAGCCCGTCAAGAATTCGCCGAGGCGATTAAGCTCAAGATCTTGCCACAGAGTAAGCTTGTGGCTGGTGATCCACAATCTCAAGATGTTCTGCTGTTCTGCTGCTCTTCGCGATCTTCCTCCCTGATGGAAGCTCCAGCAAGGTCGGTGACTGCCGATTCTTCTCCTCAACTACCAATACCTTGGTCGTCCCGCCAAACCAAGCATCTCATCCTGCTCCTTCAGCATATTAAAAAATCCTCGCGCTCCCTGCCGTTCACCAGTCGGTTTCCCTCGTGTGAAAAGCACCAGACGCTCCTCTCGTCCTCACTCTCCTTTCTTATATACCTTCCTTCTCCTCGCGAGCACCGAACCCGCGCTCTGCTCGCTCGCCTTCATGCAGATGTGTGCGTTCAATCGTCCCACAAATTTCAACCCATCTCTTCTTCCAGATGCACAAGCTCGCGGGTCGGCGTTGCCAATGCCCACAAGACGCGAGCACAGCTCCGATACAACCCGCGGCTTCCGGGGCGCTAGTGGTGGATTCGCGAAGCACGAAAACGACCGCTGTGGTCGCAGAGAGGCGATGAAGCAACCAATCTCAGTCGCGGTGAGCGAAAAGGAAGGCAAAGTAGGTGCAAAGCTAGAGGATGAAGAAGCAAAGGGAAGATGGAGGGCGAGAGAAGCGCCTACACGAGAAGGGTCCTTGGCAGGGTGAGGCCTGTCGAGGAAAGCGGGGGGCTGGCAAAGGTCCCAACGAAGCTTCCCAATGCTTCAAAGCATGCAAAAAAAGAAGAAAAAGAAAAGAATTTATACAAAATTTGGAAGCATTCAACTTTTTCTCCTTCTTCTTCTTCTTCCTTTCTTTCCTCCTTTTGGGCTTTTGGACTTTTCCTTAGATTTTGTAGCCCCACACTCTCTCACCTTCCACTTTTCTATCGCTTTGAATTTTGCATTTGCCTCCCTTGCCACCTTTTTTTCCAAATTCCCTTCCCTTGGCATTTTGAGGACTTTGCACCCCCCTAGGAGGCCGCCCGCTCCATAAAGGTTGCGGCTCAGCTAGAAACCTGCAAAACCGGTCGAAACGGCCTTTTCATCGCGTTGTCACGACCTGCAGAATGACAACCCCGCCACTGTCAATCGCTCTCAAACCCTCGCCTCCGCCCTTGACATCCACAAAAGGCCCTAGGTCAACAGGAAGGCGACCGACGGTTCCTGCCTCCCTAGTAGGTCCTCACAGCTTCCATCAGCATTTCGATTCTCACAAATCACTTTTGGACAAATTAGCGTCCTATCCTTATTCATCGTGTGATAGGGACCTACACTGCATTCCCAGCGTGATGTTGACGTGAGAACCTCTTGATTTGATCTTCTGTGAAATAATAGGCTGAAATCAGACAGCTCCCATTGTCTTCTCTTCGACCGGGGGCCTTGATGGAGTAGGGAATCGCTTCATGGAGGTGATTTATACGGAAGAAAGCACGTGAACCACCTCCCGCACTTCACCCGGTTTCCAATCGATAATCACTAATTGGAGGCAATTGTTGGCAAGGGAGGCAATGACACGTGCCGTGGCAATTTGTTGTTATGCCATAAGCCGGTTCACCCGGTTTCTAGCTACTAGGCGATTGACAAATAGGGGAGGCACTGACACCTGGTGTAAAACCGGCAGCTCAAACTAGCACTCCATGTAGACCATTGATGTGCTCAAGATTGAATGGTTATCCATAAGCCACAAAATTAAGGGCCTCTTGAGAACCCTTAGATCTATGTTTTGATCTTAAGGGATAAAATGAGGCGATGGTTGCGAACGGTTGGATGAAAGTTCAAATGAGGCATTTGTGGCAAGATTCCGATGGTTGTCAAAGTAGCAGATCGTGGGGAGAGCCGAGGATCTTGATTTAATGATTGTTCATTATTCGATTGATTTTAGCAGTTGGTGGTAATGTACCCAATCAAAGTCTGCACCACATATTATCATTATGCATTGAACAGATGGGATCACGATTCCACCAACCCCAACCATTGACGGTCCCAACACCTACAAAAGGCCCTTTAGACCTCAAGTCTCAATTTTATGCTTTTCATATCCTTTCATGTACAACATCAGTCCTCTCTTGTACACAATGAGGGTGACTTCTTAACATCAAATGCATGATGTACCCCTGTGAGGCTTTGCAATTCTTAACATCAAACGTATGATGTACCCGTGTGTGGCTTTGCAATTCTTACTAGTCAACATCGAACATCGCACTCAAATGGCTCCACATGCATGTGCACAAGCATCACTTCTAAATGACAACAATAAGAATGCATCGAATTCAAATTCTCAATTCACTAGAACTAGCGCGCTCATTGCTCAACTATCCATTGACTACCAACCAATATATATATATATATATATATATATATATATATATATCCCTCTCAAATTAACATTGAAGGTCAAGTCAAAATTATGCCTCATAGTTATGCCTTGGGACAAAACAATGCATATTTAGCAACTTTTAGGTGGCTAATGGGGCTAGAACACTCCAAATAATGGCTAATGATTAATGGCTAGAACCCTCCAAATATGTGAACTTAGAAGTTTGTAGAACTCCCGCAAAAAAACAAGAGTGAGAAGGTACCATGTGGTTATAAACTCAAGTGTGTCCCAATAACTTTTACCATATGGTAGTATCTTGAAGCCCAAAAACTCTCAACTAAATGCAACAGTCCTAGCTCACAAGACAGAAACGTTATCCACTAACAATGAGGGACCCATGCACACTTTGCCTCCCTCCCAACCTTCCCTTCTACCCAAATAGACCTCATGTAAGCACATCAAGTACCACGTCTCTGCCATCCATTGATGGGACAACAAGGCGTGTAATCATTGCATGCTTCCAAGTGCAACAAAGTAGGAGACCTAAAAACCACCACAACAAGTTGTTCCTTTTTGGCCTTAAAAGTCCACTATTCTTCTTCTTTTTAGGATATGAGACAATTATTTATATCCTTTATATCATGGGGACTAACTAGTGCATGGAACTCAAAGCTACTTTTTTCTTGAGGCATTTCTTTTTGCTCCTCTTTGTCTTGTTTCATAGAGCCACAAGTGACTAGAAACATGTCCCTCATGCCCCCCTTTCGTGAAGTGGAATTTGTTAAGTACCACACGTATAGGTAGAGGTGGTGACGGTTGTTAAGTACCACATGTATAGGTAGAGGTGGTGACGGTGGTTTTTTCACCTTGAGATTCGATAGTGCATCGATGCACTCTAAGTGGAGCCAAAAGTGGCTAGAAATATGTTCTTCATATGACCCCCCATAAAGAGAAAGTTTGGTGACATTGGTTATTTCACCTCTAGATTCTACAGTGCATTGATAAACAATGGTTACATGTACAATATGTGCAATTAAAAGAGATGCAACAAACTCACAGTAGCACTCAATAAAGCATAGCTTGATACCACACCGAAGTAGGGAGAGAGAGAGAATAGGTTTGAGGGAGAGACTCCACACCACCATGAGCGAGAAAGTTCTAACACTAACATTACGGGCTACAATAATAATTTTCATTTATGCTTCAAGGTTCCTCACTAATGCATTCTTACATATGGCGTCTTATTAAGGTGCAACGAGTTGCATCACCTATCTCCGACGGTTTAGAGACCCACTCCGTTGGGTCTCACGGTGGGATCTTAAAATGTTAATAAACAAAAATTTAAGTTTCATATAACCCAATTTACTCAACAAATTTACAAGAATTCAAGTTTCATAGAACCCAATCTACTCAACAAATGCAATTCAATTTATTAGTGGAGCTCTATGTAGATCTATTCTATCTTTTTCAATTTGTTGTCTTTGCTCTATACTCAACAAACACAATTCAACTTATTAGGGGAGCTCTATGTGGATCTATTGGATCTTTTTGTATATGGCTTTGGAGGCTTTAAGAGATTCTCTTGTATCATTGTGTTCTTTTGGACATCATTGTGATAAAGACTCTCTCTCTCTCTCTCTCTCTCTCTCTCTCTCTCTCTCTCTCTCTCTCTCCATCCATCTAAGATATCTATCTATATGTATGTATGTATGTATGTATGTTCATTTCTCTCTCATAGCATACATACACGTGATCATGTGTGCACATATGTGATATGCAAAGGCATATATATGTGCATATACATACATATATACCATATAGCAAGTGCCCCCTTCCCCTTGAACACACACACACATACAGACATACAGATAGATAGACAGATAGACCGATACATGTCCTCTCTTTTTTCTTCTTCTGTCCGTGGTTAATAGGTTAAAGATATGTCACTCATCATGCATTTTGCATATTGGTCGTATTACAATACGGACAACATCTTGACATAATTTTGCAATCAGTGGATTAGCATTTTGGTCATGCAATCTTCTAGTGACTAGGCTAGTGATGCATGTGAAATGCCTATGCTCATGATGTTGTCTAGTTGCTTTTCATAATAGCGATTGTCACTCTTTCTATTACGCTCAAATGTGAGTTGACAACATTTTTTGTTAATAAGAGCCACGAACGAAAACATGCATATAAGATTGCTTGAAGGTATCAACTATTATTTAGATTGCTCCACTTTAAAATATAGTGAGTGTTACACAATTTTGACAAAATCATATCTCATATTTAATATTTTAGCATAGTTGTAAAAATATTATAGTACAATAAGATCGATCTTGAGACTAAAACCAATTGATGCATAAGAGAAACAAAATAAAAAATTATTGTGTGTGCACATTGACACACAAGCTTTTTCAAGAAAGCATGCAGGTTTACATCAATTGGATATTTAAAATTCAAAGAAGAAAATAAAATATGCTTCCTACATCACAAAGTCTATATCCATGCAAGACAAAGTGACCCTTGCTTTTGCTTCACACAATAAGGAAATTTTTTACAAAGACTTGATACTATGGCAAAAGCCAATGTGTTTCATAGATAAGCCTCATAGCTACTTTGAATGATAATGAGATTAGAAGCTTCCCAAACCGGTACTAGAGATGACTTGTGACATTAGAAACTTTTTGGGACTTCTTTTTGTAGGATTCCTTTAATTGATGCGGTTTTTTATTGATGAGAATGAATTTCTAACCTAACTTCAAGGAGCCAATTTATGTGCCCTTTGTAAACTTTTGTTTAATGATCTAACCTTTAGTTGATTGTGTTGTGGAAAACTATGGTTATGTTATCTTTTATATGGTGCTAAATATTGTGTATAGTCATAATACCATAGATTTTTAGCTTATTTTCAATCTTATATGAAGACATCTATTCGATATGACTTATCTTTAATAGGTGGCTTTCACATTTCAATTTACAATCACAAAAGTTGTGGAATGGTTTTTACCAAGTTGTGTCTATTTGTTTTAATGTCCACCATGTGGAGGAGATAGAGAGAGGTAATGAGTATTGATATGATGCAAATTTTGCTGATTTATGGGATTCATGGTAGTTGGATTTTGCCACATACATACAATGCTACTTTGGACAAAAAAAAATTATGAAGTCTAATTATTTTGAAAACTCAATAGCTAAATCCAAGGTTTGCACATAATTTAATCTGATACAAAACACTCTCTTAAAAAGCAAGTATATAAGGTAGAATGCCATTTCAACTCCCTTCCATTAAAACAATTCTATTAAACAATTTGGTAAGACTGATAAAAATCTTTCAATTGTAGCATGATTTTTGTGTTCCCAAATTATATATAGATATATTTCTATTTCATTTAGGCTATTCTAAGGCTTGTGTGTGTATGCACGCATACATGTTTGTGTTCATGTGTGTGTGTGTGTGTGCATGCGTCGGTGCATGTGCATGTGTGTGCATGCGGGTGTGCATGTGTGTGTGTGTTTTTTTGCGAGTGTATGTACGCATGCATGTGTGTGTGTGCACGCGTGTGCACATGCCCCATGCATGTGGTCGTGTGTGCGCATAAATGCATACTCCCACAATTCACCCAGTTTCCGACCGATAATCGTCGATCAAAGGCAATTGTCGACGGCGAGGGAGGCAATGACACGTGCCGTGGGGCGACCAGTTGTTATACCAATAGCTGGCAATCGTCGAGACCGGAGGCGAGTGACGAATGGGATAGGCATTGACACATGGTGTAAAATTGATGGCTCAAACTGGCACTCCATGTAGACCATTGATGTGCTTGAGATTGAATCGTCCTCCATAAGCCGCACAAATAAGGGCCTGTCGAGAACCCTTAGATCTATGTTTTGATCTAAGGGATAAAATGAGGCGCTAGTTGTGAGTGGTTGGATCAAAGTTTATCTAAGGGCTATAACGAGGCACTGGTGGCGAGAATTTGATAGTTTTCCAAGTAGCAGAGCGAGGGATCTCGATTTAATTATTGTTCATTATTTGATTCATTTTACCAGTTGGTCGTAATGTACCCAGTTAAAGTCTGCACCACGTAATATCATTATGCATCGATCAGATGGGATCGTGATTCCAATGACCCCAGCCATTGACGGTCCCAACACCTACAAAAGGCCCTTTAGGCCTCAATTCTCAATTTTACGCTTCTCATATCCTCTCATGTACAAAATCAGTCCTCTCATGTACACAATGAGGGTGACTTCTTAACATCAAATGTATGATGTACCCTTGTGAGGCT
The DNA here is from genome assembly GCF_047967505.1 of Dipteris shenzhenensis. Lineage (NCBI taxonomy): Eukaryota > Viridiplantae > Streptophyta > Polypodiopsida > Gleicheniales > Dipteridaceae > Dipteris > Dipteris shenzhenensis. Next base: position 33,040,809 of record NC_141613.1, read on the forward strand.
TTGTAATTCTTAACATCAAATGTATGATGTACCGTTGTGTGGCTTTGCAATTCTTACTAATCAACTTCATTCCATATGCGTGTGCACAAGCATCACAAAGCCCAACACATGAGAAATGAAGGCAGCCACTACATTCATCCAATCACATGTCTCAATGACAACAATAGGAATGCATTGAGTTCAAATTCTCAGCACTAGAACTAGGGCGCTCATTGCTCAACTATCCATTAGTAGTTATATATCCCTCTCAAAGTAAAACCTTAAATTTTTGCCTCATAGTTATGCCTTAGGACAAAACAATGCATATTTAGCAACTTTATGGCTAATGGCTAGAACCCTCCAAATATGTGAACTTAGAAATTTGTAGACTTCCCGCCAAAAAAATAGAGTGAGAAGGTACCATGTGGTGTGCCCCAATAACTTTTGCCATATGGTAGGATCTTGAAGCCTAAAAACCCTCAACTAAATCCGAGCTCACAAGACAGAAATGTTGTCCATTAACAATGGGGGGCAGCCCATGCACACTTTGCCTCCCTCCCAACCTTTCCTTCCACCCAATTAGACCACATGTAAGCACATCAACTACCATCTTTGCCATCCATCAATCAGACAAGAAGGCATGTAATCATTGCATGCTCCCAAGTGCAACAAAGTAGGAGATCTAAAAACCACCACAACAAGTTGTACCTTTTTTCTTTTATGTGCTTTTTATGAGTTGTTGCCAACAAGGAAGAACCAATGCAAAGCATCCAAAAAGATTGGAATGGTAAGCAAGGTATGCTTGCTTGGTAACAAAATACTAAGTGGGATCAAAGATTGGCAATAGCATTGATAAATAATAAGACAACATACGTGCCATGTGCTTTCCCTTACACTCGAAAAAGTTTACCCTTTCAATCAAAGGGAGATTATAGACCTACAAATATTCAACTCCACTATTCTTTTTCTTATTAGGGTATTAGATGATTATTTATATCCTTTATATCATGGGGACATACTAGTGCATGGAACTTAATGCTACTTTTTTCTTGAGGTATTTCTTTTTGCTCCTCTTTGTCTTATTTCATAGAGCCACAAGTGACTAGAAAGATGTCCCTCATGCCCCCCCTCGTGAAGTGGAATTTGATAAGTACCACATGTATAGGTAGAGGTGGTGACGGTTGTTAACTACCACATGTATAGGTAAAGGTGGTGATGGTGGTTTTTTCACCTTGAGATTCGATAGTGCATCGATGCACGCTAAATGGAGCCAAAAGTGGCTAGAAATATGTTCCTCATGCCACCCCCCATAAAGAGAAAATTTGGCGACATTGGTTATTTCACCTCTAGATTCAACAGTGCATTGATTATATGTACAATATGTGCAATTGAAAGAGATGCAACAAACTCATAGTAGTGCTCAATAAAGCATAGTTTAGTACCACACAGAAGGAGGGAGAGAGAGAGAGAGAGAGAGAGAGAGAGAGAGAGACTCCACACCACCATGAGTGATAAAGTATGTAACACTAACATTAAGGGCTACAAGAATAACTTACATTTATGCTTCAAGGTTTCTCACTAATGCATTCTTCCATATGGCATCTTATTAAGTTGAAATATGGCACTCATCTAACCTAGGTTAGTGCATTTTGCATATTAGTTACATTACAATATGGACAACATGTTGACATAATTTTGCAATCAGTGGATGAGCATTTTTGTCATGCAATCTTGTAGTGACTAGGCGACCAATGCGTATGAAATGTCTATGCTCATGATGTTGTCAAGTTGCTGTTGATAATAGCAATTGTCACTCTTTCTAGTACACTCAAATGTGAGTTGACAACTTTTTTTGTTAATAAGAGTCATGAACAAAAAAATGCGCATAAGATTACTTGAAGGCATCAATTATCATTTACATTGCTCCACCTTAAAAATATAACAAGTGTTACACAGTTTCGATAAATCATATCTCATATTTAATACTTTAGCATAATTGTAAAAAGCTTATAGTACAATAAGATCGAGACCTTGAGACTAAAACCAATTGATGCATAAGAGAAACAAAATAAGAAATTATTTTGTGCACACATTGATAGGACATTGATACACAAGCTTTTTTAAGAAAGCATGAAGGTTTACATCACATGGATATTTAAAATTCAAAGAAGAAAATAAAGCATGCTTCCTACATCACAAAGTCTATATCCATGCAAGACAAAGTGACCCTCGATTTTGGCTTCACACAATAAGGAGTTTTTTTACAAAGACATGGTACTATGGCAAAAGCCAATGTGTCTCATAGATAAGCCTCATATTTACTTTGAAACATATAATGAGATTAGAAGCTTCCCAAACCGCGGTACTAGAGATAACTTGTGACATTAGAAACTTTGTGGGACTTCTTTTTGTAGTATTCCTTCAATCGATGCGGTTTTTTATTGATGATAATGAATTTCTAACCTAGCTTTACGGAGCCAATTTATGTGTAGGTGGCTCTCACATTTCAATTCACAATCACAAAAAATGTGAAATGGTTGTTACCAAGTTGCGGTTCTGTTTCTTTTTTAATGTCCCCCATGTGGAGGAGATAGAGAGACTCGGTACTGAGGGTTGATATGACACAAATTTTGTTGATTTATGGGATTTATGGTAGTTGGATTTTGCCGCAAACATACAATGCTACTTGAACAAACAAATTTGTGAAGTCTAATCATTTTGAAAACTCAATAGTCTAAATCCAAGGTTTGCACATAACTTAATCTTATACAAAATACTCTCTTAAAAAGTAAGTATATAAGGTAGTTTGGTATCTTATTAGCTTCATTAAATACCACTTTGCCTCCCTTTTGTTAAAAGAGTTCTATTAAACAATTTGATAAGGCTCATACAAATCTTTCAATTGTAGCCCTCTGGATATATTTCTATTTCATTTAGGCTACTCTAAGGCTTGTGTGTGTGCGTGTGCGTGTGTGCACGTGTGCATGTGCCTATGTGTGCATGTGTGTGTGTGGACGTGTGTGCATGCGTGCATGTGTGTGTGTGTGTGTGCGCGCACACACACACACGTCCCATGCACATGGTCACACACACACACGTCCCATGCACATGGTCATGTGTGTGCATCAGTGCACTCTCATGCGTGCATCTCTTTCTCTCTCTCTCTCTCTCTCTTTGTGGAGGGGTGCACACATGCATGCATCTGCGTGTGTGTGGGGGGTTTCCTACTACATGACAAAATTATTCACCATGATAAGTAGTGGTAATTCAATTTTAAAATTTAATAAAAATAGTCCAAACTCCAAATTTGGTACTCCCTTGGTACTAGATTAAGTATGTCCTAGATCTAGAGGAGATAGGGCCAAAACCAAAAACCTAGATTGAGTGACTTGGATTTTGGGATTTACAGCTGGAGTAGATGACTTTGGGACTTGAAAGAAGCAAAGTTTTCCATTGCCGCTAATGCTAGACAATCTGAGGCTAGAAAGAGGAGAGGATGGGAACTCAAGAGGAGTGTGAGCCTCCCTATAAGATTGTGATGTTGCTTTGTTAAGATTTTGTGCCAACCCTTTCAGCCCATTACATCAATAAAGGAATTGTCATTTGCACTAGAGTTTGTTTTGGGGTTGTTGCAATGCATGCCTCTATTATAGAGTCGTTTCCCATCTCATCACTAAATATTTTTCAATTTTAGGGTATAGTTTCCCAAAAAACATTCCAAGGTTATAGGAGAGTCTAGGTAGTATGAATCTAGAGATTATGATAGATAAATACAGAATCCGAGATAGAAGAACTTATAATCCAAACTAAGTAAACCCAAGATTAAGGAAGAGTTAGAGAATCCGAGATTAAGTGTATGTTAACACCAAATTCTAGGAATGTGTGCTTTTAATACTGTAGTAGGACCCAAACTACCATAATTGGAACAGTAGGGAGGGATGCATTCATTTAATTAGCGATTTATGGGCATGTGTCTACATGCAAATGTATGTATGTGTGTGTGTGTGTGTGTGTGAGTGTTGCCACACATGTGTGTGCATGTGTGCCTACATGTGTGCACGTGCATGTGCATCCCTTTGTGTGTGTGTGTATGTGTGTGCATGCGCACGTGCACTCACACATGTGCATGGGTGCGTGCATGTGTGCACATGTGTGTGTGTGCATGTGCGTGTGTGTACCACATTTCATATCCTCTCTATTACTACAGAAGCTTCTTAGTTATTCACGTACGGCACAGTGCCTCGAAAGCAACTAGCCTCCATCTCTTTTCATGATCTATAATATGAAGATCTCCCAGAATTATTGCAAGGATTTGTAATGCTGACTGGGACAAGCAGAGAACTCATGACCTCAAACCACATGTTCGTTTCTACTGATAAGAGCACACTAGCCTCGGCTCTCTGAGCAAGATGCGATTATGGTTGTTCGGCCACCCTTTGTAGTACCAATACATCCTTAACCTTTGTGTAGGTGAATTGTTGTGGACGATCTTACAGCCTTTAGCTATCCTGTGATCATTGGCACGATACTCATGTGATTTTTAGCGAGCTGTAAGTGCCTCTTCCATCATTGTGATCCTCTGGAACAACCAAATCCTTCTGAAAAATCCAGCAACCTTGCTTTGTTCAAGCTTCCATTGCTATGAAATTGGTGATACTTCCACCTCTACCCACAATCTCAACTGAGATGAGTAAGATGATCTCGTCTAGAACTTGAATGTTTGTGCCCAACCTTCTGAACGAACAATCTTCTAAACCACAATTGTCCACTAAATCCTTCACAAGTGACCACCACGAGCCCATAAGCAGAGCTATCAATCAAGGAAATTTATAATCTTGCTTTAAAAAGCATAACGTAAAACAAGAATCAGCCAATATATTGCAAACCAAGGTGGGCAAGTCCCACTATAAACTGAGGAGCAAAAAGCTTAGGATAATATGATCAACTGCCCTCTTCAATATGGAATGAGCACAAAGATGTCTCTGAACCAAGGCCATCCACCCTCCTTATAGGGATCAAACTAGTAGTTCCATTAACCCACGTCCTTCCTTTTTCATGCAAAACTTTGGCCATCAATTGGCTCCTTTTATCTCCACTATTGAGAGCCATCCCTTTAATTTATTTCCTTGTGGCCCAATCTTTCCGTTTGTGGTCGTGCAAAGTGCTCCTTATCTGCAGTCTTTTAGGAAAGCACTAGTCCTTCTTCAGTGCCTTAGTGTCCACTCTCTCCATCATCCATTCCATGTGCCAGTGCAAGATCCAAGGTCCATATCCAACTCCATGGGTCATCCAATCATCAATTTGGTTGCAAAGTTCTTGTCATCATCCCCTACAATCAGGGTTCTCCATACCCCCTCCATACAAGCACGTAATTATTTCAAAATATATGTTCAATACAAAAACATCCCAAAAAATAGAGAGGGCCAATGTCATGATATTTTCTAGCTAGCATCTTCTATTCTATCCCTACTATTTACATGTGCGCCTATTAGTGCTACTGCCTCCTACACGTGAGTGCTATTATTCATGATTTACATAGCATTTCTTATTTGATACAAAAAGATACCAATCACACGGAAAAAGCCAATCACATTTTGCCCTCCCCCCAACTGCTAAGACATTCATGTCCAACAGCTGCTAGAGAGAGAAATGTTGCAAGATTGAAGTGTTCATGAGGCACTTCATCAGTCGATTGTTCCACCTGTTCATCTACTTCATCATGTACAATTGTCATCATTCGAGCAATATACCTTTTCAATCGGTATCTATTCACCCTCAACCGATGCTCTTTACCATTTAAATATGCCAATTGGTACGTGCCATTGGGAACTATTTGAAGAACCATGTAAGGACCCTCCCACTTAACTTGGAACTTTGTTTGAAAGGTGCTGTCTAGGCGGGTTTTATAGCGTAATACAAGATCACCCTCCTTAATTCCTTTATCCTTTACCTTTACATTTGCTATAGCTTGATTTTTCTCAAGAATTTGAGTATGATGATGATGTGCTTGCATGCGGTCTAATTAGCATCATGTTAATATCTTCATCCAATTATTTCATTAAAATCTTCATAGCAAGAATTTCCACTTCTATAGGCAATAATGCTTCCTTCCCAAACACTAGATGATATGGAGAGAATCTTGTGCCTGCCTTTATTGCTACTCTGTATGCCCATAAGATCCCTAGCAATTCCAAGTCCCATGTAGTGCCATATCCTTCCATTTCCTTTGTCGTCATGTGAGTCAATTCCCCATTAAATTTTTCATTCAACCCATTACAATGAGGATACCCTGGAGTGATATGCTTGTGTTTTATACCCAACTTCTCACACAAGTAAGAAATGAGGTTGCTGCGAAAACCTGGCCCATTATCTAAAAGCAGCTCAAGGGGTATTCCAAATTTACAACAGATTTCTTCATAAACAAATTTTGCTACCTCTTTTTCATTTACATGTCGCACCCCTCGAGAGCCTCGGCCCATTTTGAGAGATAATCCACAGCTATCAGAATGTAACATTTTCCTCTTGCTGTCATTGGTAGAGGTCCTATGGCATCAATCCCCCAATGCTCAAAAACATCAAAAGAAAGAAAAACATTTCTCAATTCTGGCTTTAATATTCTCTTCCCCTTTTTTGGCATTGCAAGCAAGACTTACACTAGTGTGCCACATCTTTTCTTATAGTAGGCCAAACATATCCTTCTAGTAAAATTTTATGCAAAGTGATCTTCAAAGCAAAGTGTCCACCACAAGCACCTTCATGATTTGCCTTAAGTATCTTGTAAATCTCTTCTTTCCAAGGCACCCTTCTCAATACAAGATCAGCCCCTTTCATAAACAAAGCATCATCAATTAAAGTGTACCTGGTAGCTCTCTTGATGAAAGTGTATCTTTGTGATTTCTTCAAGTTCTTTGGCACCTCACCTGTCATAAAAAAATTTTCTTCTTTTTCCAAAGTTTCCTTGCCACCATACATAGTAGAGTCAGATTTGACAACAAAGAGACTAGATACCTTTTGTTGGGCTTGTTAGATATTAATGCTCCACTCTCATGTAACTACGCGAGAACTAGCTAACTCTACTTGTAAGCCCCCCATATGAGGAGAAGGCATTTGAGTAGCTTGGTTTTCCGGTAGGTCCTAGTTTGGACACCAGATGGGGGCCATGTGTGGCTTGATGGCTGGATGGCTTCAGATAGAGTTGGAACACTACCAACTAGGCTACATGTAAGTGCAGGAAGGCATCCCATGATTGACCACACTGAGGGTAGATGGAGCATTTCCTGGGGCAGCCAGGAAGAATCTGCGCAATCAGATGACTATGATTGGCATCACCATCATCAGTGAGAATCTAGCACAAAGGTGCATACGGATTCTCCCACCAAAGGACAATGATCTTGTTACGGCACTGAATACACAGAACAAAAATCCGTCCCTCAACTTTAAGGATTTCAGCGCGATGCTTTTGGAGGAGATGCGTCAAAAGACGAGGACTAGAGAAGATTCGGCTTTCTCAGCTGGATTAAAGAAAATTAAGGGTAAGGACTCTAGTAACCCATCTTCTTCTGATGATAAAAAGAGAAAGATGAAGATCAAGTGCTTCTATTGTAAGAAGGCCGAGCAGAATGAGTGCCAGAAGAAGATTGCATATGAGAAGAATGGAGTAAAGAAAGAGTCCAGCAACAACGCGTAGGCAGTCCCAGTAATGCTATTCGTAGCAATTGAGGAGATTTGCATGGAGGTAGTTCATGTACCTGAGGATGAACCTTGGATTATTGACAGTGGTGCATCGCACCACATGACCAATCAGAAGGATTGGTATACCTCTCTACATTCGGTAGGGAATGACATCCTGGTAGCAGTCGGCAATGATGCAAAATGTCCAGCAAAAGGAAAAGATACGATTTCTCTCAAGTTAGATGGAGTTATAAAATAGTTATCCGATGTTCTTTATGTGCCAGATATCAAGAGGAACTTGTTGTCCGTTTCTGCGATCATGGATCGGGACCTCAGAGTTCACTTCGATAAGAATGGCACACATATTTTGGATCTTCAAGGTCATTGGTAAAGGTACACAGTGTAACAACATCTATGAACTCTCAGCTTTTAATGCTCGAGCTGATGCGAGCAACACTAAGCTGTGGCGTTAGAGGTTTGGTCATCTAAACCTTAGTTCTTTAAAGGAGATGCATAAAAGTGGAATGATTGCATACCTACCAAAAATTACAGATTTGCCCGATGTATGTGAAGCTTGCATGATGGGCAAGCAACATCGGCAGCCCTTTCCTAAAGAGGTTATCAGGGCAAAGGCTCCTCTAGAGCTCGACTAACCCAGTTCACAGTGTTTTGGCTTTAGTAGCACAGGATAGTTGGCCCACTCCCATAGCTCGACTAACCACAATTCGCAGTGTTTTGGCTTTAGTAGCACAGGATAGTTGGCCCATGTTTCAGATGGATGTAAAATCTGCCTTTTCGAATGGAGATCTAAGGGAGGAGGTATACGTGGAACAACCACCACGTTTTGTGCTGGTTCAGAAGGTAAAGTTTGTAAACTGAAGAAGGCACTTTAGGGGTTGAAACAGACCCCACGAGCATGGTACCAGTAGATTGATGCCTACTTTCTACAAAACGGGTTCAGGAGGAGCCCATCTGATGCAAATTTGTATATCTACAAAGAAGGAGGCAGGTGTATGATCATGGTCCTTTATGTGATGACCTTGTCATAATAGGGAACCATGAAGAAAAGATCTCCAGACAAAGCAGATGCTAGGACGAGAGTTTGAAATGACAGACCTCCGACTAATGCATTTCTATTTGGGGATTGAAGTTTGGCAAGAGCCAAAACAGATCTTCATCTCATAGCTGAAGTATGCTAGAGAGATACTGAAGGCATTTAGCATGGCTGAGTGCAAGACAGTTGGCCCCCCTATGGAGGTTGATGTGAAGCTCTCAAACGAGGATTCATCACCACTGGTGGACGAAGTGAAGTACAAAAGGCTTGTGGGCAGTTTGATTTACTTGTGCAACACGCGGCCGGACATTAGCTTTGCAACTGGTGTACTAAGCAGGTTTTCCAATAAGCCCCGAGAGAACCATTGGAGGGCAGGGATATGGGTGATGAAATACATCAAAGGCACACTTGATTATGGCATCACCTATACCAAGGGCAACATCTTGACCGGATTCTATGACTCAGATTGGGCAGGAGACGTGGACAGTAAGAGATCAATGACAGGTTATTGTTTCTCACTTGGATCTGGAGTTGTGTCATGGGTCAGCAAGAAGCAACCTACAGTTGCTCTTTCTTCTACCGAGGCTTATAAATCAGCATGTTTTGCCTCTTGTGAGGTAGTGTGGTTGAGGAGGATTTTAGGGGACATGGGTGCAGTACAGAACAAGCCTACGTAGCTATCATGTGACAATTAGAGTTGCATGGAAATTGCCAAGAACCCGGTGTACCACGCTCGCACAAAACACATTGAGATTCAATATCACATTGTATGCGAGCTCATCATGGATGGAGAGGTCGACTTGGTGTACGATCCGATACAGAGAATGCTGCGAACATCTTCATGAAGGCTCTTGGAAGAGACTTGCTGGAGAGGCATCTTCATCGACATGGCATTCGGTCGAAAAAGTAGTTCACTTACGGGTGGACATTGAGGGGGGGTGTTAGATATCAATGCTCCACTCTCGTGTAACTACGCAGGAACTAGCTAACTCTACTTGTAAGCCTCCCATATGAGGAGAAGTCATTTGAGTAGCTCGGTTATCTGGTAGGTCTTGGTTTGGACACCAGATGGGGGCCATGTGTGGCCTGATGGATGGACAGCTTCAGATAGAGTTAGCACACTACCAACTAGGCTACATGCAAGTGTGGGAAGGCATCCCATGACTGACTGCACTGAGGGTAGATGGAGCATTTCTTGGGGTAGCCCACTCTCAAGTTGTGGGGCACGTTTGAAGCCCCAGATTCTCGGATGTGGCCGAACAGAGACCGCCGTAGGTTAGTTGCTCTATTCTGCGCCACAAATTCTAAGGTGTGGTCGGTGGCCTATTTTGGGACCGACCTCCAGTCGACCATTTTGGGCCAACTGGGTCGGTCTCCCAATTGGGTCTGACTGACTACAACTGGTGGCTATATAAGAGCAAGCCCATGAAGCCCATATTCATCAGTGGCTATAGCAACCCTGATTCCTTAGCATCTAGCCTCCATCCTCTACTGTTTCTAGCATGCCATCGAAGCTTCTCACACAAGAGTGCATGGCTGGGAGGCAGTGCCATCTATTGTATCAATTTTACAGTAATCAAATTTTTGATTCTCCATACTATCTACTTTTCTCTCTTGCATATGAGATCCTGCTATCTGTTGAGCACAGATGTTGTATTGTTTTCTTACAGGGCCATAGAGTGGGCTTCTTCATTCTTTGTTCTACTTATGTGCTTTATTGTCCATGCCTGAAATTTACTCAGCAATCACTTCACTCTATTACATAACTATTTCAATGTGGGATTTTTATTCTGCCATATGCCAAAAACCTATCTTACTACAAGCAATGCATCACCCCTGATTTTGATCCTCTTCACTCCCATGTCCAAAACTAGACTCAACCCTTTTTCAAGGGTCATGTATTCAGCTTCATTATGACTCTTGGCACTCAATCAGATGCTCTATTCTGAAACCTTCTTACCACCAGGGTCATATAACACAATTCCTCCTGATGATTCATTATGGGACCTTCGGTATGATCCATCAGAGAACATAGGATATGAATTTTCCAAATCATCTTCCATTTCCTTACCTTCTTCCTTGGCTTTTACTTGTCTCACATGTATTGGTCCTTCTTGATAAGTAAGGATATCTGCCAAGCTTGCCCTTGTAGAAACCTCTGCTAACAAAGAGAACTCAAACTCCTGCAGGTCAATAATCCATTTCATCATTCGCTTGGATAAATTTGAATTATTCACCATCATAGGCAAAAGATCATAACATGTAAGAATAACAAATGTTTTAGGAGAGGAGGGAGGGAGGGAGAGGGGTGAGAAGACATGATGGAGAGGGAAACACTAGTAGAGAGAGAAGAGAGATAAGAAAACTTTAGGGAGAGGGGAAGGTAAGCGACTAGAGAGAGAGGAGAGATGAGAAGACTTGACGGAGAGAGGAAGGTACGCGACTAAAGGAAGGTTGGGAAGGTATGGGACTAGAGAGAGAGAGATATGCGACTAGAGAGGGAGCTCCATCGCATAGAGA